>NC_091211.1:23653178-23930678 GCF_040958095.1 Procambarus clarkii | reverse complement strand
GTAAGGGGAACATAGGGGACACATCAACAGTAAGGGGGGCATAAGCATACATCAACTCCCCCCCTCATGAGCAGCACTGGACATCCAAGTGATGCTCGGGCAGGATAATTGGCCTCGTGTTTTAAGCACACAACACACTGGGGCAATTAGACTGTGAAAATAATGCTCGCAATTAAGGCTCAAAGCCAAAAGAGTAATAATTAAGAAAGGAATTTATATTTCGTTAAAAGAACAGTAATTAAAAAAGAGTAATTTACGATTATTTAACTAAAGGTTTCTAGATGAGAAGTGGAATTAAATAATGACAAAAATCACAAGGTTTATGTATATTTTTACTTATAATACTTTTGCACTGTTTTATACATATACAGTATTGTAATTTATTGTTTTTGCTTCTAATAATGTTTGGAACGTGTTTTTTTTTTAAATCTTGTGTGTTTTTTTTATCACCTGTAAAAAACTATTTCCTTTTTTTTTGTTGATGTATAAAACTAATTTATTTTTTGGTCTACTGGTTCAGAGTAGACAATAGCTGCTGATTGATGTGCAGCGAGAGGTGAAATTGTGGTGGAAAATATTTTGGTGTTTGAACAACACAACTGTTTCAGAATCCCTTCACCACAACCTCTAGCTGCTGTCATTATATCAGCTATGATGCATCATCCCATCATCACAACCTCTAGCTGCTGTCATTATGCCAGCTATGATGCATCATCCCATCATCACAACCTCTGGTTGTTGTCATTATGCCAGCTATGATGCATCATCCCATCACCACAACCTCTGGCTGCTGTCATTATGCCAGCTATGATGCATCATCCCATCATCACAACCTTTGGCTGTTGTCATCATCTCAGATCAGTTGCAGCATCCCATCATACTAACTTCTTAATGTTATAACAAGAAGAAGGAAGAAGTGAACATGGAAGATATGGTGAAAGATTTTAAAGATGAAAAGAGTCCAATTAGAGAAAGTAAAAGAGAGGGAGAGAGAGAGAGAGAGAGAGAGAGAGAGAGAGAGAGAGAGAGAGAGAGAGAGACAGACAGACAGACAGACAGACAGACAGACAGACAGACAGACAGACAGATACAGATAGAAAAGAAGATAGAGAAGATACTGACAGAATCGTAGATATAGAGACTCTGTGTATATCAGACAAGAGGGAGAAAGTAAAACATGAACAAAGGCGAAGAGAGAATCAAATAACATAGAGAAATAGGGATAAATATGAACGAAGAGATCCAGAGGTTGCAAGAAACAGGTGGGAGAGAAGAATGAGGCTGAAGCTGGATGCCAGAAAGAAGACAAGAGAGAGAGAGAGAGAGAATATGAGGTGTGAGGGAGGCAGGACATGAGTGTCAAGAGAAAGGTCTTCAACCTGAATAGAGTAATTTAATTATATTTTGTCCCAAGGGGCGAGTTTATTGCACCTAAATAGAGGAATTGGAAAGAATTTCAGAAGACATTAAAAATGGGCGGTGATGATTGGAAACGTCGTGAGTGGATGATTAGATGCAAGATGATTGGAAACATCTTGCAGTGATGACTGGTGATGATTGTGAAAGAGAGCATTCAGGGTACTGCAAGAGATGGAAGGATAGTATCTAAGTAGGAACAGAATTACGCGTGTTAACTAGAGGCCAGTTTTAAGCTGTTCAACCAGACTGTGTGCGCTTGCCATCTGACAGTTTCTGGCGATGACATCTGACAGTTTCTGGCGATGACATCTGACAGTTTCTGGCGATGACATCTGACAGTTTCTGACGTCGGCATATGTCATTTTCTGACGTCAACATCTGGCGGTTTATAGCAACGACATCTGGCAGTTTCTGCCGACGACATCTGGCATCTCTGTCCCAAGATCCCTGATGATATATAAAGCTAAACACCGAGGAACAGATATAATATAGCTGCGCCATTATCGTTGATAACATGGTTACTATAACATACAATCTGCCATACAATCTGCCATAACATACTCTTTATATATATATTTACAACACAAGTGTTGCCAGGAAACACTTGCCCGCCACTCAAGCTGGAGTATTACTGAAGAGCATCGTCTATCCTAGGGATTACAGAGGCGTCTGGACGAAGGTGATTAAGATGGCCTTGTATTACCTGGGATTAATATGGACATCCTAGCAGCACAGCAGATGAAGCCGGAGGATTGTTCATTGCTTGTCTCTAGTTCCCGTTTGTCCCCATGTTCTGGTACACGTCGTGTTCACCGTTCCTCTTTCGTCTGTTTCGAGTATTATTATTAGAACCTCGTATGTCGTAATCATGTCCAATTTTGTTCATTCTTGCCTCTTGTGTGTGATCATATACAGTTCTTTCAGTATTTTTTCGGTACTCAGGTCCCTCAGCTTAATAACGAGTCTTGTTGCTATCGTGCTATCGTTTTTCTCGTCCACTGCCGATAATTAATTCAGGTTTACACTTTATAAAGTGTTAAATGAAACACGAACTTTTAGTAAATAAACACTTATTACAATTAAATAGATAACCAACGGTAAGGTATTGGTTAGAGCATAAGATACAGTAATTCAGGCCCCAGCGCCTGGCGAAGATACAATAATTGAGGCCCCAGTGCCTGGCGAAGATATAGTAATTCAGACCCCAGTGCCTGGCGAAGATACAGTAATTCAGACCCCAGTGCCTGGCGAAGATACAGTAATTCAGACCCCCAGTGCCTGGCGAAGATACAGCAATTCAGGCCCCAGCGCCTGGCGAAGATACAGTAATTCAGACCCCAGTGCCTGGCGAAGATACAGTAATTCAGGCACCAGCGCCTGGCGATCTCTCTGGATGGTCCACGTGACCTCTGGGTGACCTCAAGCTGCCCCCATGACCCCACCGGATCATTCTCAGCCGTGAGGACTTAGCACATACTCGCTTTGATTGCTTTGAGATCATTTAACTTCGCAACATTCTGAAGGATTACCACAGCTTTGATCCGAAGCCGGAGTGATAATTAGTGGCCAGGGCGAGGGATATTTTTTATTTTAGAGGTGGGTAGCAGAGATTTGGTGTGGGAGTCCCATGTTGGTGTTCCATGTGAGAGTCCCATGTTGGTGTTCCATTCGGGAGTCCCATGCGGGAGTCCCATGTTGGTGTGCCATGCTTGAGTCCTACGGTGAAGTTGCATGCTGGAGTCCCAAGCTGTCAATGGTGCTTTTTGTCCTCCCCGCCCGCTCGCCAGGCGAGGACAAAACCGTCCAACCACTTGGGCTGGACGGTAAAGCGACGGTCTCGCTTCATGCAGGTCGGCGTTCAATCCCTAACCGTCCATGTGGTGGGGCACTATTCCTCCCCCCCCCCCCCCGTCCCATCCTTAATCCTTATCCTGACCCGTTCCCAGTGCTATATAGTCGTAATGGCTTGGCGCTTTCCCCCTCTGACAACTCCCTCCCGCTCGCCAGGTGAAACACATAATATATGAACTTAACACCTCGTTGCCTTCACATTCCCGGTTCATATCCAGCTCCTCGTCACCTTGGGTTCCCTTCCTGTGTCTTAGATGTCGGCCTCCACTTCTCACCCTCGACCAACGCCCCCTTCACCCTTGACCCACGCCTGCTGCTGCAGATCGTCAGTATTCACGGAGCACGCGGCAGAATACTGGTATTTACGATGCCCTCGCGGCTTACCCTAGACCGTAACATATATCTGGCCTTCAGATAAATATCCCCCACAGGAAGGCCCTGCCCCACGCTGGTCACCGAACTCTGCTTCATCAGCAGAATCCAGCAAAAAAAACTTCTGAATACTATTTTTAGTCAATATATGTTTTTACTCTAAGATAATAATACAAAACAGTTGTAATCACTACACACGAAACTAATTTGACATAAAAGCCAAGTAACAGATAATATTTCAGCACTTTAGATGCCAATGTATATTTCTCTATATGTATATATCCCAGGCGTAATGTGTATTTAATGTTCCATATCACCGTCACCTGACCAAGCTGTTGGTATTACAAAGACATTAATGCAACCGTCAGTCTGTTGCAGCTGAGGTCATGGGTGGTGGTGTGAACATCATGACCTGTGACCTATGATCATACGGTCACTACAGGCTTTCTGGCTTATAGTGACGGTACCTGTGTCTAGCTTATAGTGACGGTACCTGTGTTTAGCTTATAGTGACGGTACCTGTGTCTAGCTTATAGTGACGGTATAGGGAGCCGGTCGGCCGAGCGGACAGCACGCTGGACTTGTGATCCTGTTGTCCTGGGTTTAATCCCAGGCGCCGGCGAGAAACACTGGGCAGAGTTTCTTTCACCCTATGCACCTGTTACCTAGCAGTAAAATAGGTACCTGGGTGTTAGTCAGCTGTCACGGGCTGCCCACCTGGGGGTGGAGGCCTGGTCGAGGACCGGGCCGCGGGGACACTAAAAAGCCCCGAAATCATCTCAAGATAACCTCAAGATAACGGTACCTGTGTCTAGCTTATAGTGACGGTACCTGTGTCTAGCTTATAGTGACGGTACCTGTGTCTAGCTTATAGTGACGGTACCTGTGTCACATCACACGTTGCCCGTGACCTAGTGTGTCGCTACTGTGTCACATAACACATCAGTCGCACCTTCCGGACAGGTTTCCACCTTAAACTTCCTCAAAAAAAAAACGCTGACAACTTTCACTGATAAAGTTGGTGGCCCAACGACTTGGGCTGGACGGTAGGGCGAAAGTCTCGCTGCATGCAGGTTGGCGTTCAATCCCCGACAGTCCAAGTGGTTGGGAACCATTCCTTACCCCCCGTCCAATCCCAAATCCAGTATCGTAAACTCCTCTCACTGTAGTACAACACAGTAACATAGACTCCTGTCGCTGTGGTACTGAAGCTCAAAGAAAGGCACAGATAATGTAACCCAGCATAGGAAGATAGATTTCTGAGTCATATTTCATTCCTCCTTCGCTACACAATAAATAGGAGGCCACGAGGAATTGCAAATTTTATCAGACTTATTGAGATTAAGAATATCCAAGAATGTCAAAAGAAAGGAAGGTACAGTCATGAGATGTAAGGGTGTAAGATTAACCTGTTCTCTCTCTCTCTCTCTCTCTCTCTCTCTCTCTCTCTCTCTCTCTCTCTCTCTCTCTCTCTCTCTCTCTCTCTCTCTCTCTCTCTCTCTCTCTCTTTCTCTTCTATCTATTATAGATAGATATCGTAAGTAGTGCTATCTATGTGATATCGAGTGATATCACTCCCAAAAAAATTACACTTAGCAAGACGGTTATAGCCGAGTAAGAGAGCAAAGAGGTTCTTGTGAAAGAGTATAGAGAAGAATCAGTGTGGCAAGCAAGGCTCTAATTTGTGTTTCCAGTGGCGCCGCTTAGTGGTGGAGGCGCGAACTACGATGAAGAGTCCGGACGCCACAAAGGGACATCGGACTAATGTCAACATTCGACTAGTTAGCTGCTGCCTTAAATATTTAAGAAGCAAGTTAATGGTGTGTTAACTATTTAGGAAGCTAGTAATTTTGGTTCTTAAGCAGTTAAGAAGAAAGTTAGTTAACGAGTTATTTAATTGTCCACATATTTTAGAAGATCACGCACGCCCTCCACCGCTGCAAAGCACCAGGAGGCTGTTTATAATAATAACAACAGTTGATTAGGAAGTTTTCATGCTTGTAAACTGTTTAATAAATATAACCAATGCCGTCAAAGATTGAGGAAAGATGTACACGTTCGTAAGTACTTACGTAACTGCTTCGTGAATCTGGCCCCCTGGAAACTTCTTCGTTAGAGCAAATGATTCAGCCACAACTCTTTTTTCGTGGTGGCCGGGACAAAGTTCAGATTAATCTTGCACATTACTTTAAATCCACCGTCTCCAGCATCCCTCTCGTCTCTCCTCTCCTCTCTGCCTGGTGGAGTGCAGCATCACTATCTCCTCTCCCTGGCCGTCTCCATCACATTGTCGTCGCTGACTCGGGGTCGTCTCAGTTCCAGGAAGCACTGAGTGAAGGTGTGATCAGGGGCCTAGAAGGGGAAGCCAGCTCGCGTGTATGGTGTCTATAGAGATTCTGAGAACACGTCGCTGGGGTATATTATTATGGTTCGAAGGAGGACGACGACGGGGAGGGTGTTGGCGGTGGGGGTGTGTTGAGGAATGAGGCGCCTCAGATGTAATGTTGAGCCTTTTAAGGATAACCCCCACAACAGTTCCCTATGTTGTTGTTATAGATTCAGCTACTCGGAACAAGTTCCAAGGAGCACGGGCTATGGTGAGCCCGTAACTTACCTGTCACAGGAGCGGGGCAAGTAGCACGGGCTATGGTGAGCCCTTAGTGGACTTACCTGGCACAGGAGCGGTGCAATTCCCTAACTTCCAGATATCTATATATACCGCTAGGAGAACAGAGGCATCAGGTGAAAAGGAATCGTGCCCAACCATTTCTGTCATGCACGGGGGATCGAACCCGAACCGCCGAGTGCGAGCCGAGAGCGTAGACCACTGTTGTACACCCAAACACCTCACTTCAAAGTAATATTCTAAGTATTTAATTATAACACATGCTTTGGTTAAGAATTTTTTCTGTAGATATAAGTTTACTCCAGTGGGCGTCACTAGACAACTCCAGTGGTACAGGGTCAGGCGCCCCCTTAATACTGAGCTCATTTGACAGAATTAACTAAAGGATTCTAGGAACGAATTACCTGACTCGTATCCCAGCTGATCTGACTCGTATCCCAGCTGATCTGACTCGTATCCCAGCTGATCCGACTCCTATCCCAGCTGATCTGACTCGTATCCCAGCTTTCCTGACTCGTATCCCAGCTTTCCTGACTCGTATCCCAGCTTTCTTGACTCGTATCCCTGCTTTCCTGACTCGTATCCCAGCTTTCCTGACCTGTATCTCAGCTCCATTCACTGGCATTTTTCTCATAAGCCGCCTTATTTCTCACTGAGAACAGGAAATAGAAATCCAAGACGCTGCCCAATATGGAGGAATGAGGAAGATCCTTCCACTCAGGAGGTTTGATTACTGGCTCTCCCAATGGCCTAATTAGTACGGCGAAGTCCCGTTGACAAGTTGCCAGATGTCTTGACACTTAATCTCCACTAAACACAAGTTTCACACAGACCCGTCTACCTCTTGATGATTCCGATGATCAACGTCCCTGGAATCATCAACAGTCAACAAATAGACTGTTCTATGTGACTCTTGTGTTTAGTGTGGGTTAAGTGTTATCGTCAACTTTCGAATCACATCATTATTTACACCCAAAATTGTATATTAAATAACTCATATTTACACACAAAATTGTATATTAAATAACTCATATTTACACACAAAATTTTATATAAAATAACTCATATTTACACAAAATTTCAGATAAATTAACTCGCTTTTTCACTTAGGACAAACTGCATTTTACGTACGGTATGTGTATATTGATTATTTTGTTTAATAAACAAGAGTTTAATTCTAAATGTTGTGTATAAATGATATCGCGAGTTGTTTTGGTTCCAATCCTGAACTTACTGGTTGCAAATGAGGTCGTTCGAGTAGGTGATTATCATTATCATGTGGGTAGGCCGCTCGACACTGGTGGTCAGTTAATGACTGATGACCTAATTAATTTCAGGCTAGGTAATTTACTATAGCAATTTGCCAAGTTCTCCTTTTCGGCAAACAAGTATTAATGGAGCTCACACACTTAGGAATACTTCTGATAAATTGTTAATATCTGTGCTCCTATACTTCTAATGGATATAGGTTACAACGTACCTAACCTTACTAAATCCAGCTTTACTAAACCCAGCCTTACTAAACCTAACTTAACCTAACGCAACCAAACCACTTAACCTGGCAATACATACAGTTTTAACTCTCAGAATATTAAGGGGGGGGTCGAATTGTCTTAAGTAAGGTCTCACCAAACCACCCATATTTAATATATAAGGATAATATAAATATCTAATGCATAAACAAATTGTGTATAGACATAAATCTGTATTACACCGAAAATAAACGAGGCACTTACTTGTAAACAAGTAAATGAAAAGAGTAAAAACGTTCTTCTCAAGATTCGGATAATCGGATTCGATTCGATTCGATAAACAGACGAAGTATCCGAACTTGTATTCGACTCCTGCAGTATGATGACGGGATATATTCGCGTGGCTCACATATTTCAATTGTACACTTAAGTATTTAAAGAAATATTTTCCCACCAAGAAGGGAAGAGATTAGAACAGAGGGGGAAGAGTAAATAAGAGAAATGGAGAAATAAGAGCAGGGTGGCAGCGATAAGAGAAGGGAGAGTTTTAATGCGATAGAAAGCAATATAGAAGGAAGATTAAGAAATGAAGCGGCAGATAGAGTTAAAAAACAGAAAGAGATACAAGGATAGATGAGATAAAAGCAGGGGAGAAGTGGGAGATAAGAAAGCAGAGACGTAATCAGAAAGACGATAGAAGAAAGAGGGAGAGAGAGAGAGAGAGAGAGAGAGAGAGAGAGAGAGAGAGAGAGAGAGAGAGAGAGAGGCCGGAAGAAGTAATCAGATGCATGCAGCAGGTGATGCCAGCCTCCCAACATCTCATAATCTCCAGAATATCTTTACCTTTTTCCCAGAAAACCAATCCTAGTGATGGTGGGACGTGCCCAGTACCGGAGCCTTGACACGACCAGGACTGTGTACACCGTCTCATGAATCCTCTGACACACAAGGTACCCATGGAGCAGCTGACTTGCATATACAAATTATCCAGTGAATAACATCCTTGGTGTTGTAGAGATGCACTAAAAGACCTTTCCCACTTAGTCCCACTTTTCCTTATTCATTTTCCTTCATTTCCTCTTCTTCATCTTTGTTATAAGTGAAAAAAAGACGAAGATTATGATCCTTTAACTGACAGCAATGTTTTGATGACAAATTTAAGCAATTATATTTCCTAAGAGTTTCCTAAAATACAAAATATGGAAAAGATAAGACAACTGGAGGATTTACGACCATCATTATAATCAATTCCAGGCAAACGTAAGCGGCTGCGATGAAAATATAATGATATCTGTTGTAAGATAATTCCCCTCGGTTAATTTCAACCATCTATGTTGTTATTCCCAACTCATTTCGGCTAATTATCGTCGTTAACGCGGCTTCTGCCGCTCTGTTTTTCGGAGATGGAATTTCTCTGTTGCCTGTGGCGGCTCGCTGGAGAAAAATACTGCCACCATTCCCGTCTTTCTGGCCACTGTGTAATTGTTAAGTGCTCCTGGTGGCTTGGAGAACTGCTCCTCCACCCCCCTCCCATCCTGAAGGCTCTCAACCAGTGGTCCCCAATGATTTGAGTATCATTTCTCCATTTTACAACCTCGTTCGCCTCTGTGAACCCATACAACCACCTTATTTCTATTCTCCTACAACCACCTTTTCACCTGTGGGCCCATACAACCACTTTAATTATCACCTGTAGACCTCTACACCCACCTTCTCACTTGTAGACCTATACACCTATTATGAATAAAATATTATTATCATTATTATTTTCATTATTATTGTCACTATTATTTGCCAGTCCTTGTTGCTTGCAGATCTAACTATTGTTCTCCTTTCCAGTAAGTTATTGTCTAATGTTTTCCTTGCCACTTTTGTATAAACAAAAATTTAATAGAGTATTTTTCGTCCAGATCTCTCTTGGCCTGCAGAACTGCTCGGAAGGTAGCCTCGTGTATTCCCAGATGAACTTTTAGCTCTGTTTAGATGTATCTAAATAATTCAATTGACCACTCACTTGTCCCATGTCTAATTTCTCAACTCTTGTTTGCATGCTCTAGCCGGCCTTTTGTATTATGCCAGAGTTTGTTTCCCCATTATTCTTGTATTCTATCGTGACTTTTAAAGCTTATTGTAACCTTTTATAATATAGGGCTTTTGAAGCGTCTTGCATTTTCCAGCTGTGTTTATTTCCATAATTTTTTTTAGTCATCCAGAAACACTGAAAAGAAGCAGACTGTCACATAAATCTGTAATCTGTTGGAACCCAAATGATAACGCCTTCTGTGTCACAGAAAGAGTTCCTTTCTGTGGCGCTTTGCCTTCTATTGATTGAATGCACTTTTGTATCATCCCTGCTTTTTCCTGCATGATGTGAGAAACATCATGCAGGAAAAATAGGTCCATTATTCGTTTTAGTTGCAGGAAAAATAGGTCCATTATTCGATTTAGTTTAAGCACCTCTTACACTGTTCTAAAAGAGGTATTTATGTAGAACAAATTTCCTAAATTACCCCTTGTTACCTGAAACATCAGTACTGTATTATTAATCAGCTCATTTACTATTTGTGTTCGTAAATAAAAAGGTGAATCAGGGGACGGAGCCATATATCACGCTGGCATTAATATCAACACTTGCTCTCCAGCTGCTGTGAAAAATGGGGCTCAGAATAATATCGGAATATTCTCGTGCAGTCGACCATTAATCACAAATCATATATCACGAAAAACATAAAATTAAAATAGAAGAAGTTGTTGGCGCTTCAGAAAAAGATATTGGAGAATTCAGTAGATAATTGGTGCTGCTTAATCAGTTTTATGAGAGAATATCTCTTCTTTTTTGTTTAACTAAGACTATGGTTCATAAGGGTTGTCAAATGACGTACCTAGTGAAACTGCAAGCAAGAGCTGTTATCCTACCTCAGCTAATCTGAAACCTGCTTCTAGAGACGCATTTATTTCATGAGAATGAGAATGTACTTTGAAACTGTCACATAGGGAACTATCATATAAGAAACCTGGTGAAATTGCAAGCAAGAGCTGTTATCCTACCTCAGCTCAGTTGAAACTTACTCCTAGAGACCCATTTATTTCATGCGCCTACTATATGCATCATTAGGGCTAGCCTTTATTCATTAACAATATTAGGTAACAATCAAATAAGGAACAGAAGGAGCCTGTAGCGAACTGTGTGCCAGAGCCTTCATGTGATCAGTTGACCTGATCTCCTGTGTATCAACCTGTTGAGCGAACAAATTCCCGATGCCAGTCAGCCTGGGAATAAATGATCGCTTATGGAGTGACGTTCTTCAGGTAGGCAGTTTTAACATGAGATTATTGAAGGTTGAATGCCTAGTGCTACGGGTGCCAACTACTGGTTGTCTACGGAGTTGGGCCAGGTGCGGAAATTTTAGGATGTTGGCCTTGTACATAGTAATAAGACCACCAACGTCACGACGGTGTTGCAGGCTTTGATAGATTGTTTCCACCAGATTTGGTCAAGACTAGAAATGAGTCTCCTTCCATGGCTCTCTTCTTTGTCCAAAAGTCTGATGAATGAAGGGGGATATGCGATCCAGGAAAGAGGTGCATACTCTAGATGAGAGTGAACTTGGGCTTCATATAAGGTTTTGTAGCCCCCTGCTGTCAAAAAGGTGGAAATACACCCTAGGGCTGTAAGGTTCCTTTCCTCTCTCTCTCTCTCTCTCTCTCTCTCTCTCTCTCTCTCTCTCTCTCTCTCTCTCTCTCTCTCTCTCTCTCTCTCTCTCTCTCTCTCTCTCTCTCTCTCTCGTCATAAACGAGCACAAAGATCACTCATCAGCACGCCATGCGCACGCAACTCACTCAATCGACAAAGTAATTATGAAACGCAAATTAATAATTACAGTCTGTGGGAGACTGCTGCATCCTACTGAAGGGGAGACTAAATGAACGACGAAGAACCGTGAGAAGTGAAGGATGTCACAAGGAAAAGGAGGAATCTAATAATTAATAGTCGTGAGGATTTCTCGCAGAAATTAAAAAAACAGATGAATGGGAATGGGTCTCCATTCTAGGCAATGTTCACCATTTTGAAGACGCGGGAAACTCTATAGTTACAGTTTGTTTACTATCTTGGCGACGACACGAAAGTATCTATAGTTAAGATCTGTTTACTTCGCTGACAGTGACACTGGAGGAGCTACAATACCTGTCAGTTAGCGTGTCAGCTTACATGTCTCTGTGTCTCCCCCGACAACAATAGATCAGCCATGAGGAGTTTGTTCTCAGTGTGTGTGTGTGTGTGTGTGTGTGTGTGTGTGTGTGTGTGTGTGTGTGTGTGTGTGTGTGTGTGTGTGTGTGTGTGTGTGTGTTTTCTAAACTCAGCAGAACTCTATAATTGGTTCCTGTTTACTTCCCACATTGATATAATTATTGAAATTGAGTTGGAAGTACCAAAGCGTGATGTAGAAAGTTTTTCATGATATAATTACAAATTCATTGCCCGCCATAGTAGGAACAAATTTCAATGAATACATTAATGTTTGGACCTGTATGCGAGGGAGGTTCTTGGCACGAAGCTTCATTGTCTGATTCTTGGGTTACATAAATAGTATTACCTTATCACCAAAGTTAACACCAAAGTTAATAATAGATCAGTGCCATGCTCCGTGGAGCATTATAACTCAGTTGGTACAATATCCAAGAGTAATATTAATTCAACGTCGAATCAATGTAACACTGGGACCTTGTGCCCACTGGGTATATTGGGTTTAGGATAATCTATATGATTTTCTTTCTTGTCACTTTGATTCTGTACTGTGGGTGTTTGTTTACGTAAAGATAACTGCTGTCATAAGGTAATGAATGAACTGTTGTTGCTGATGAGGTAAATATTTTGTTTTAAAGATTATTTATGTTTATCCATGGCCAGTGAAGAGGCTATTCATCATCTCTCCAACATTACCTCCAACCTTTTCCTTCGTTCCACACAACCTCCAAACCTTCCCATCCTCAAACATAACCTCCAACACTATTGCAACTCAGAGGTGTACCCAATTTTTCGGTGAATATACACTGAGAGTTAAAATTTTACCCTGGACTATGTTCATGGCTAATGTATACTTACCTTGCTAGTAAGCTATCGTTTCTGCCTTAATAATCCTCCCGAGGTTTATAGACCTTAACCCTATCACAATACCAAATTCCGTTTAGGTTGATGCGTCGATCTGCCAGAGATCGCTGGCAGTGAAGCCCAATTGTTCGATTCAGTTTGGTGCATCTCTCTCGAGTACCATCGTAACAGCTTTTAATATTTTTTTTTATAATATCTCTTAACTCTCCCTCCCTCCGCCACTAGCGCCAATATTAAACAAGCTATCTTCCACCGCCCCGTGTCTCCAACACTATCCCCCATCCCTTACCTTCCGTGCCTTATCCATGGCCACTGGAGATGTAACTGGAGCCTTCCATAATGTTGACACCCTAATGTCTATAGTCCGAGCCCTCCATCCCACTGCCTCCCTCTATCCCCATCCCACTGCCTCTCTTCCTTCAGCCCCATCCCACATCCTCCCATCAGCCCTATCCCACTGCCTCCCTCCCTTCATCTCTATCACACTCCCACAAACGCTCCCATTACCTCTCTTGCTTAAACCTTCAACAACCCATAATATTCACTTGGAAACAAGACTTCTAAAACGATAACAATAGACCATTGTGCGCTAGTGGGCTTTCTTGCAACGGCGGGAGAGAGGCAGCAGTAAACAGGCGGAGGAAGAAGCTCTTCACTTCAACAACGATCTATCTGGTGAAGAAGTCAAATGAAATATAAAAGTTAGCCTGGTAAGTCTTCCCGCGTTGTGAGTGGATGTCTCCTCTACACAAAATATCCTTCAGCAGCGTCAACAATATATGTTCACGGGAAAATTAATGTGAGGAGTATAACGTACGCCAATACGGTGCCATTTGACTTTCCTGGACACTGGCCCCAATATTATATATAAGTCTGGCCCCCCAGTATTGACGTATATTTCAAAATACAGTGTCATTTTACTTTTTTTCGACACCATGTATGCTGGTGAATGTGTCTTGTACAGTGGCCAGTATATTATACATGAGAGAGAGAGAGAGAGAGAGAGAGAGAGAGAGAGAGAGAGAGAGAGAGAGAGAGAGAGAGAGAGAGAGAGAGAGAGAGAGAGAGAGAGTCAAAACCTTGACCCAGTGTCGAGGCGGGAAGCTGCGCGACCTTGAATAAACAGTAAACACCACACCTGCCAAAGGTCCCCAGACGCATATAGCCAGTCACTTCTTCCTTGGTGTCCGCTGGTCCAAGGAATGTGAACCTAGACGGAGCCACGAGCTTCATTGTTGTACCCTCGACGCTTCTGACGGCGTGACTGGGACTAATGGAGACAGCGTGCAAACAATTATTGACTCTGGAGACTTACTGTGTATGCAAAATGCTGATTAGTAAGAGAAGTGTCGAGGGCAAGGGCGTCTCACCTCGGGCCCTGGTGTTGGTGGTGGTGATGATAAGATGATAACAGCCTGAACAATAATAATAATAATAACTGATATGTGTATAAAGAAACATTTATTGTATTTATGTATTAATATACTAATACAAGGTGATTAGTTAGCTTAGTTCATTGATTATGCACCCCATACCCATCCTGTGGGCGGTAGTGGAAAGGGTTACAGAGGCACATAATGGGCTCAGGGACTGAACCCCACAATTCATTTAGCTAAGCAAGTTACAATCTTGATGAGCTAGTTACAAAATTTAATACACATTGCCACATCAACAATGGGTTCGAGATTGACCACAAGTACAGTTTCTAAATTAAGCAACTGACATATGTGGAGAGCTAGTGTCACAATTGATATGTTTGTCCTGCACACCGCCCCCCCCCCCCCCATCCAGTGAGCAGCGGTGGATAGGTTACAATCACTCAGTTACTACCTACAGTTAGCAAACTGCGGATATTTGGCTAAAATATTCTGGTAGCAGATCATGTTGAATGAAATATTTACACATTGTGGAACATTGGTTATAGAATTGTCTCTGAATTCACGTATCTTTTGGCACTCCATCACATAGTGACGGAGGGTGTGCGAATAAGTCAACAAGGTGATTAGATGCACGCTTGTCAAGCTACAATATTAACATATCATTTCTGGCCCTAAGATAAGAGTAGAGGTTATTTACAGATACCATAAGGCCTGTAAAGGCCTCATGCAACCGTGGCGTTATCTTTAAAGTTACGTATTGAGGTTGTTGATCTACGTCACCCTCGGCACTTTGTTTACTTCACCCAGTATAAGCCACAATGGCAAGGTGATTCTGAAGAGAAGGCTCTAAGTCAATCCGATTATATTGCACGTGGAAAGGATGTGTGGGCAAGTAGTTGATTATAGGGTCCGGGTAGTACAGTTGGGTTCATTCTCGGCTTACTATCGAGAATCCCGGGTTCGAATCCCGGGCGGGACAGAAATCATTGGGTCCGTTTCTTATCACCTAAGCATCTGTTCGTCTAGTAGTAAATAGTCAGCTTGTTGTGGGGTTGCATCCTGGGAGGGTCAATAGTTCGCCCTTGGGGGGGGGGGGTGAGGCTCGATATAAACAATATATAGGTTTAATATACTGTATAAAGGTTTATATATATAAACCTAACATGTATATATACACTCTTACTACCTGTCCCCTGACACAATGAACTATTATTATATGAGGCTACACTTCCTGTCAACATCCGGTTTCCTTTATACACAATCCAATTTCGACTTGCAAATTAGGTGATTCTAGATTTTATTGATCGTAATAGGCTGCACGGTATGCAATGACTGTGCAGCATTCGACGACGACATTGATCAGTAATTTAATAATCAAGTAACATGATAATCATACCAGGGTTAGCTTACAGAGAGGCTCAAAAGTAACCTATTCCCCGTGGATATTTTCCTATCACTATTAGGAAGTTGGGGAATGCCCTTGGTTACATACGTATATCAGCACAATATTTACTCCCTAGTACTTATAATGGTATAGAACCCTGAACCTTGCTGTCATAGTTGTAGTGTTCCAATTGTGCTTCTCCACTCTTGACGTAGATCCACATATGCCCTTTTGATTGCACATTGACATTCTGAGTACAACTTAAAAACTCTTGGATCTCCTGTCAATCTCTCTTTTTATCCATAATTATATCACTTCAATCTGTGTTATTCCTCCATCTGTCCTCGACAGATTTGAATCTCTCTAATATTTAAGACACTAAGCTGTTTGTTATATTAATGGTGGTTATCCAAAATATCTTTATCCATAGATTTTCAATGTCTCTGTTCATCATTATTTATTAAAATATTCTTCCCTTTCAACTCGTGTATTCATCCGTATGCACGTGTTTGTGAAACACTTTGCAAAACTGGGCAGAAAAGTGGCAGTTGAAGTACAATTTTCATAAGTGCAAAGTTCTAAACTTGGGAAATCATAGTGGCGCAGTCTACCGGATGAAGGTACAGAATTGGGAAAATCAAGTTGCTTAAGAGGCTTCGTTGTCAAGACTGGCAGAGACCCCGAGAGATCCAGGGGTCATTGAGCGTAATAAAAGCCTGGGTTTATAACCAGAAGCGTCGGTAATAAATGCATAAACTTTGTCCTCCAGTTATATTTGACCCTGGCGAGGACCAGCTGACACGAAGCTGTCTAGTTCTGTTCACCATCCAGTTCTGTTCACCGTCCAGTTCTGTTCACCGTCCCGTTCTGTTTACCGTCTAGTTCTGTTCACCGTCTATTCTGTTCACCGTTCAACAGAGTGAACATAAAATCCCTCGAGAAAATTAAATGGCAGATAATTGTTGATAGCATGTAGCCTATATATCAGATTATCAATCACAGACGGAAATATATCAATATCTATGGATGTCTCTGTCCATAGCAGGAGGCCAGATGTTTGGGGCTAGCCTCACGCAACTTTCCAATATGAAATATGGGACGGGAAGGGATGAGTGTGTTTTAGGCTCGTTAGGGTTGAACCAAGCTCCACCGTTTAATAAATATCGACTCTATAACAACCCACTGAGATTTTCATTAGGTCTGAAATAAAATCAGGGCTAGTATTTTCCATTGAGTTTTGATGTTTACTTCCACTGTTTGCTTGCCCCGCATTTTCCCGGTTTATTTGAAAACAAGTAACGTGTATTCATTTGGGTTACAATATTACATTTTCTGAGACAGAGGCACAGAAATAGAGAGACAGATAAAGAGAGAGAATGTGGAGAAAGAGGGGGGGAAATGAGAGACGGGGTGGAGAGAGATGTAACATTGTATTGTCAGTTGTGGTGACAATAAACACAGATGGTAATAAAATATATATATATGGACGAATGTAGTATACAGAAGTTTGCAGGTGAAGCTTGGCGAGCACTGGTGTAACGGCGAGTCGGTGAGTTAAGTGTACGCTGAATATGGATGGTGTTGAAGATGTGTGGTAACTCTCAAGCTTCTGTACTGAACCACTCTTGGAGTTTAGACTGATGATTGATTGATCACCGGTACCGCCAGGTACCCCATTAAGTACCCAGATTTATAAAAGAGAATGTTTGGTTTAATAATGTTGTTAGTTCTGTGACCCTCAACCTTTCCCCAGCTTGATAAAATCAAGGCAAATGGTGACACCTTTGACAAGCCACCAGCTTCCTATCTTCGTCGAGGCCACTAGAGATATAGTTTCCCTCAGGTAAATTAAGGTAATATTTTACTGTTGCAGGTCGGTAGTCACAGCTACAGTTTACTAATGCGTTCTTTAACCTAAAGCGTAATCATTATGCCTTATAATAAACAAGGTGTTTCGGCCTAATGACCTCTCAAGTAGGCGCTGGTCGTTAAGCCCAACAATTAGTGATGTATATAAGGACGCATGCATGAAACTACGAGCTCACCATAGCCCGTGCTACTTTGGAAATTTTTGTCCCAAGTAGCTGAATCTAAAAACAGTAACAACAACGTGAAATTACAGGTAGTAGTTAACATTGTCCCATAGGTTCACCCAGAGGGTTATTCCGGGCATGACGCTGTACGTAACACACGCTCCATAACTGCATTATTTATACTTGCATTCTTCATATAGATGTACCCTAGTCTCTTTTTTTTTAATGTCCTTGTCATGTGTTTACATGTAAAAGTATCTGAAGGTCGGTTAGTGCCTGGGCGTGTCTTCAGCCACCAATCACCGTCGATGCAAACTACAAATGCGAGGCTGATTGGCTGTTAGTGACAGTGGTGCGATGACGTCGCTTAGACTCCCGGACAATGTTCTGTATTTGTAAACATTGCCAGGGATGAGACAGGGGATGGCGCCGTGCCAGGCACTCTATGGTTAATATCAGCACCTACGCCAACATGACACCATGAGTTGAGTCTTAGTAGTAAAAGTGGTGGTGGCGGTGAAGTGTGTGTGACGTACCCACTGTGACTTGCTCTGGACAGACAATGCTGTAAATGAGAAGACTTGTAAATGGTCCTTTCCTGGTATGCAATAGCGTTTTTAATTATAAATTGTTGACAATAGTGCGTAGAACATTTAAAATATGTCCCATGTTCAAAACTTCTATGTTTTGAATGTGTTCTAGTGAGCCTACTGTCTAATTCTGGAATTATATAGTGACTTTATGGTATATCTTATGCTTGATTATAAAGCTATCAGTGTTAATCCAAGGATTAAGTGGTTATATCATGGATGTATTTTGATAATCTTGTGTTTAAGGTACTAAAACTCAATAGTTTGTTATATATAGCTAAATTGAGTACATTGAACAACAGGCCTATGTATGATTCCAAACTATATATATCAAATAAGGCTGTTAAGCTAGGTTTGTTACGAATGTTTCCCATAATGTTTGTATATATCAACCCTATTAACACGTGTAGTTTATATACCATTCCTTCCCCTCATCCCATCCCAAATCCCTGACCCCTTCCCAGTGCTATACAGTCGTAAGGGCTTGGCGCTTTCTCCTCATAGTTCCCTTCCCTAGTTCCCATTTCTTCCCTTCCTTCCCTGTCTTCACTCTGCTTGGTGATGGTTTGTCTTAGCCTGAGGATGAGATAAAATGTTAGATAATTGCTCAGTATTTTTTAAAATGGTGTTTGCTGTTTGACAGTTCCAGTAATGCTAAGTTATGGCTTAAAAAAAAAAAATTTATGTAAATGAACTTTCCGGTTGCATTCTAGGACTGGAGTCGGTATGCTAGCATTAGTATGTCTTGATAAGGAGCAGCTGTCCTTACAGTGCCAGATCCTAACAAAGGAGCAGTAGGCTCTTGACTTGGGCAGTAACTGCTCAGAAAGGTGGTTTTAATGACAGTAAACCAGGTACAGTACTGCAAGCCTGGTTTTTTAAATGGTACAGTACTGTATACAGTATATATTTTTTCAAGATATATTAAAAAGTTATTCTTGATACATTTGTTGACATCATGTACATCATGCTTTTATTATTAGGTTGGAAACTATAGGCTGGTGGAAACCTGTAGGCATTAACAAACTTTGGGTATATGAGCTGCTGTTACTCAGTTCTAAGGGGTTAGAGTTTATGCCTAAAGGGGTTAGGTTTAGTCGTGTTCGTCTAATAGTACACTATCTCGCAGCATAGTTTGTTGCACCTGGGATTCGAGTATAGGTGAGTGTTCTATCTTGTGGTAGTAAGGTTTGGGTGAAGTATGTGTATAAACTCTAGTACTCCATGAGTGAATTATATTGTTCAAATGCTAAAGATATGATATGCTACTTGAAACATAAATTTATACTTGGGTAGTCATTAATGAAATGTTGAAAAATGTATCCTAATTATGTTACCCCAGTTTACAATTGTAGAGCTTAATGTTTAGGGATTCATTACCTACCATAAGTACCTTGTTGAAAAATTTGATGGACTGTTGAAGGAAATAAAAATAGGCACAATAATTTTATTAACAGCTATTTCTTGATAAGCCAAGATTTGAAAATATCTAGACAATTGAGTTGCCTTGTTACCTTACTTTTAATTGGAATAGAAATAAAAATTTATAGATTTATTATTTTGATATTTAATTTTTTCCAGAATAATTTGTATACTATAATGGCTTCTGGAGGCAGCAGCTTGACTCAGTGGCGTCTATGGACACAACTTCGTGACTATATTGCCCGCACAACTACACTGACAGCTCTTCAGAGAGACCTCCCACAAGTCATTAAGAAATTTAAAGGAGGAATATTGATTGAAACGGAAGCCAATCTTAAATCGGGAGTGAATAAGTTCGAAGGTGAAAATGGAAACGAGAAAGAAATCGTTGTTAAACCTGTAGGTTAGTTTCAAAGATGTTTTCTGAATTTGATGTACAAATTTACTATACCTTTCATGTATGTCTGGAATGTTTACCTAGAGAATGCTAAACACCCTAAAACTAGTGAACAGTGGTACTGTACATCTGTTTACGAATTTAATCCTTTCCCAGAGACGGTTTGTAAACTCAAAATTCGTAAACCGAAACAAATTTTCCCATAGGAAATGATGTAAATTTAATTAATATAAATTCAATTAATGTAAATTTAATTAATTGTTTAAATTTAATGATATAATTTATATAATTACTTTATGTTCAGAAACAAAAAAAAAACAAAAAAGCAATTAAATTCTTTACAAAGAATTCAAGTGCGATCGTCACTAGGTGGGAAGCACTGGTAAAATGAAGCGCACTTCATTCGTGCCACCAGGAACCACCCGCACATTCAGCCTTTATGTGTATCAACAAACTCCCCAGGGGAGGCAAGTCTAGTTCTTAATCCCTGACAAATGTGCCAAAAGTACAAAAAAAATTATTTTGGGTGATTGTATGATATATGACACACACTTACAAAACATACCTGAATTTATCTGAATTTACCTGAGAGCCACTCTCTCTTTCTCTCTCGTGGCATGTACAGGGATAGGAAACTGGTGGCTTGTCAAAGGTCCTCCCATTATTCCTCATGATTTTTTCTAACTGTACTTTGAACTGAAGTACAGTTCATGGTTTGATATAGAAAAGTCAAAAAGTCTTGACATTCATGGTTTTAGCAGGTAGGTGGTTTCAACGGTTTATTATCCCTTGAGTGAAGAAAAATCTTTTGTTTTCTGTTCTTTACTGTGGCTTGAGCTTGAAGCTATTGCCCCTTGTATGTGTTAGATTTGATATTGTAAAGCAGTAGTCCACATTAATTTCCTCCAACTTGTTCAGTATTCTAAAAGTCTCGATGAGATCAGCCCTATTATGTCTGATTTGCATTGTTGTTAGTCCTATGACCTTCAACTGTTCCTGGTTTGTGAGTTAACCTTGGTTCTAGGATGATTTTTGTTGCTTTGTGTTAAACTTGTGTAGAACAAAGCACATATGTCCTTTGGAAGATTTTCCAGATTTTGGGTTATATTCTAGTAGTCCAGATTTTGGGTTGTGCCAGTATTTCTAGAGCTTAGTTGGCTTCCTTTACTGCAGCTTCCACTTATTATGAAACTTTTAATGATCCGTGGGTCATATCTCCTGCGTTTTTTTCATCATCAATCTGTTGTAAGGTAGTATTGTTGATATGTTTGTTGTGATGTGTATTGCTATGCCCTACATGCAGGGTTATGCATTTTTCAATATTGAAAAACATTTACCAGTCATCTGACCATTTGTGGAACTCGTGTAGTTTTCTTTGTAAGGCATCAATATTGTTTTTGCTTCTTACTTTACCATAGCTCTTAGTGTCATATGCAAATGTGATGTGGTTTGGAGTATTCTCATATGTCATGAATATATTGGAAAAAATTGGCAGGTCCCCAGATTGAACCTTGAGGTTCAATCCTGAACCTAACTATACATAATTTATATCCACCACACGACTACTATGCTCTCACACGTGATGTATAATATATGCCACGTGTGGCGTGATGTATTTTAAACTTTAAAAAAAAAAATTCAAAATTTATTTTTAAACTTTTAAATTACTGAACAATTTGGAGGATGTGGATCCAGACAATTTCTTCAAAAGGTCTAATGTAACACAAACAAGGAGCAACAGTTTCAAGCTCAAAAATCTACTACTGTATGTAGTACTAAGAACAGGAGATGCTTTTTCTGCCCCCGGGTTATAAACTCTTGGAACCACCCACCCACCAAAGCTGCGAGGCCAAGACTTTGTTGAATTTCAAAATCAAACTGGAAAATATTATCTAGGCAAATGGGGGGGTTGGGGGACCGTCGACAAGCTGCTGGTTTCCTGTCCTCGTCGAGACCACTATAGTGACAGTGGCCGTCAGGTAAATTCGTGTAATACAAGTATATGTGAGACTGCATTGCGCTGCTGAAGTCTGTTAATCTGCCTAGAAGCTTGCAAGATTCGGGTGTTAATAAACTGTGCATTTACAGAGGCTTGTTATTGGCTTTTTGATGAGTACAACTCGAGCACAACCTCTGATGTTGCATGTGGCTGTTACATTGAATTAATATTGAGGCCTGATTTAAATTCTGCCCTCTTTACCCGGAATTATGATGAATGTATTACTAAAAGTAAAAAATACAATTTTGTTAATTTTCTCATACAGTACTGTAGCAAACTTTATTTCTAGGAAAAATTTTAAATGCTTGCATCATACTGTATTGTATTCTCTTTTTACCATATGTTCCATAGTGTGTTGATGTAGCACATTCTTTTTCAGATATTAATATTGAAAACTCGTCAGAACTTCAGAAGGTATTGAAAACGGTTAATTCTTACATTCCATTGTATTTTTCTCAAGTAAGATTGAATTTTTCAAAAAATGAAGAACCTAAGACTCCACAAAAATGTTTACCAAAGTGGCAGGTAAAAAAGGACACAATCTCAAAGGTATGCTTTGTATTATTTTGTTAAATTTTACCACCTGTTATTAACTTAATAATTGATGCTGAAATATTAAACTTTACCTTATTATGAAACCTTGAAAATCTTGACAATTGTTTAAGATTTGTGTACATTTTTAACTTTCAAATACAGGACTGTACTGTCTTATGCTTTATTTTTTTAGTTTAGCAAGTTTTTTTTAATAGAACTGAAGAATAAAATGCCTACTTTTTAATGATAATTAAATGAGCATAATATTTTTAATGATTATGCTCATTCATTGTACTGTGTAAACAATGACTTTTCCAAGTGTTGAAATATAAAGGAAAGTTATCTAAACTTAATTTTGATCTAACTCGTGGAAATTTTATCCATTGGGCATTTATCTCTTCGATTTTTTGCCACCTGAATTCTCCTTGCAAGTAATTCTCAAATCTGTATTTTCTACAATTTTAATTTTCAAAATGATACTAATGCTAACATGTACAGCACTTCTGAGCCAGTCTCCTCACTCCCCATACTTTAATCACTTTTCTTTATTAATTTAGTCTTTTTGTCCCATTTAAAATATTTCTTTCCTTTATCTGACCCAGCTACATTTACGAACAGACATTTTCTACTTGCAAAGAATTATATATCAAAAGAAAACGGCTAAATATTTTTTGAGTAAACAGAGATGACAATGCACGAAGCAGAGTGAGTCTGGCATAGCTTCAGTACTACAGAGCCACATAAGAAAAAAACTACATTGCTAACTAAATTGTACAATTTATATTACAATATATTAAACATTTCTAAAAGAAAAATATCATTAGTTTCTATTTGCTATGAATGGCAAAATAATAATAAACAAATATTCAAAATATGATTGATAAATATTAACTGTCTAGTTGTGGATTTTCTTCTCACACACAATGATAATTTGGATACCCAATTTGAACTTTTCATACATTGTTCTTGTAACAAAAGCCTTCATAATTTTCAAGGATTCCATTTGTTACTTGAATTTTCAAGGTTACATTGTACTGTACAGTACATATTTTTGACCCCAAACTGCAGTCTTGATAAGTCATTGGTGGTTGTTTTTCGTTTTCTCACTTTCTGTGGTTCCCTTTAGGGGGTATAAAAGGAGTATTCCCGTGATCTGAAATAATTTTACAATGTTAATTCAAAGTTCAAGATTAAGTGGACAAGGGTTTTAAATTTAACTTTACTGTTGATATTGTTGTGGAGATATAAATTAGTCATGGCAATACGTACACCTGTACTGTACTGTCAGTTTTCCATAGATTAGCCATCAAACTGTTTTATAGCATTTTTCATTCTTTGGCACCTAACTCTTAAATTTATCACTGTGGTATGTATATTTATTTGTTAAGCTTAAGAACATGCAGGCATGAACTTCAGCATTTAAGCGAGAACACTCTGATACCATTGCGCAATGTGACGTAAACCATCAGATGTGTAATGCATAATGAAGTATTTGTAATGCACTAGTTGTCAGGTTTATTGTAGTGAACTTGTGACTGTATAAAAATAATTCAAAATATTGGAATAGGATTAGCTTTCTTGATATTGTATTTTTATTCTTGTAATCATTAGTAATTACCGACGTTGAAAATCTTTCAGGCAAGCATTGATGCTCGAACTCGGTTTTTAGTGAAAGGTCTAGGTGACCACTTGACAGAGGGAGGACGTCTAAGGAGACTTGAAGACCTTTGCAATCACCTGAGGCAACATCCACAAGCTAAAGGGGTTGCTGTTAAGGTAAGGTTATTAGGATATGGGCACCATTCAACTACTGCATATTCCAGCTTTGGTCTTACAAACATTGTGAACAGTTTCTTTAGTATTTCACCATCCATGTTTTTAAAAGCAATTTTTAAATTGGAAAGCGTAGCATAGGCTCCTAACACTGTTCTTTATGTGGTCCTCAGGTGACAGTTTTCTATCAGGAACCACTCCTAGATCTTTTTTTTTTTAACAGAATTTTAGAAATGTTTTCACATAATTTGTAGTGTGTGTGTGTGTGTGTGGTCTGTTTTCTCTTATTCCACATTTCATAATATGACATTTATTTACATTAAAATCTATTTGCCAAGTGGTGCTCTGTACACTTATCTTGTCCAGGTCTTCTTGAAGGGTATGACAATCATTAAAGTGCAGACGAATCGCTAACATACCTGATACCTGATCAACCAGGCTGTGAGCAGCCGCATCCAACAGCCTGGTTGATCAGTCCAGCAACCAGGATGCCTGGTCGACGACCGGGCCGCGGGGATGCTAAGCCCTGGAAGCACCTCAAGGTAACCTCAAGGTAACATGGCTGAAGATATAATGACCAAACCACACATCAGAAGATGGAGAAACGAAAATGTTTCTGGATTGTTATTAAGTCATGTAACACAGGATTTAATAATGGTCCAGGACGGACTGAAATGACTCTATCTTCTGATGTGGTTTGATCATTACAATCATTTAAGTTTCTTCGCTAGTATCTTAGCATCATCAGCAAAAATGTTCATATAATTTTGTATTCCTTCTGGTAGGTCATTTATGTAGATAATAACATTACCGGTGCAAGAACTGAACCCGTGTTACTCCATTTGTGACATTTCTCCAGTCCAATACATTTCCTCTGATTACTACTCACATTTTTCTGTCAAAAATTTTCATCCATATTAGAAACCTCTGTTATGTATGTTTCAGTTTCTAGTACAACCTCTTATGTGGGACTCGGTTGAAAGCATGTTTTTGGGCCAGATAAGTGCAGTCAACCCAACCACTTCTTACCTGTAAAATCTCTGTGGCTCTATCATAGAAACTAAGTAGATTAGTTACGCAGGATCTTGCAGATCGAAAACTGTACTGTCTGTTGTTATGTCATTTCTCTCCATGTGTATATCACTATACGGAGCTAGTATCAATATTATTAATAAATTACAATTTCAGGAAGAAATTAATTATAATTTTCTTAATTATGATACAGTACTTCTTGTTACAAGTATTGGCTGACAGTTTTCTCATTATTTCTCAGAGAGGCGGCATTCAACGATTACTGAGAATTTTAGAGAGGACAACTGACAGTTTCATAGAATGTGAGGCTCGTGAAGCTCTTGCCTTGTTAGGTTACACATCACCTGTTAAAGGTCATGGCATTAGACTCCTGACTATTGATGGTGGGGGTGTGAGGTATGTACATGAGTTTCCTTTGTAAATTTTCTCTTCATTTTCTTTTCCCTATTGAAATATTTTCTCTGGAATGTTGTAAATCTCAAGATTGCACTCTCTTCAACATCAGACTGGCAAAACTGTATTTTCTGCCCAAACACCAAGAACCTTCAAATAGTGATTTA
The DNA here is from genome assembly GCF_040958095.1 of Procambarus clarkii. NCBI lineage: Eukaryota > Metazoa > Arthropoda > Malacostraca > Decapoda > Cambaridae > Procambarus > Procambarus clarkii. Next base: position 23,904,725 of record NC_091211.1, on the reverse strand, counting down.
TGCTGAAGGCTTGAAGCTACTCAGTCATTAAATACTCAGTAAGATTTGTCTCCTTATAATGTACTTTGCATAATGTATCCATTTCAGAGGTTTGGTTGCTTTGGAAGTGTTGAGAAAAATTGAGGCAGAGGCTGGCCATCCTATTCATGAACTCTTTGATTACATTTGTGGTGTGTCTACAGGCGCTATTCTTGCAGTCATGATGGGTAAGGTTTAAGCACTTTTTCTCTTTTGCTCATTGTTGCCGTGATGCATTTAGAGAGTGGCATGTGAATTTTTCAGCCTTGTAGGCATTGTGGGATAGCTTTTACAAATTATGCTTTATATTTTTATAGATTATAACTAAAGTTAGCATGTTTTGATTGCTTCATAATATTGTATGTATTCTAAATATGCTGGCATAGGAGAATGGGAAAAACCTTTCTTGGTTGCAATTATGGAATCAAATCATATCTCGATTAAATTTATAGACATCACAAAAATGTTTTCTATTCATATTGCTTCGATGAACTAGTTTTTCATACATGACTCTCATTATTATTTAACAATAATAAAAGCTTTTCTTTAAGGTCCCAGTAATTCTTCTCATTTTGCAAAGTACTGTACAATGTTAGTGGAAAACCAGCAATGATTTTTTTTTTTTTTTTTATACAGGTGTACAACGACTTAATTTGGATAAGTGTGAAACATTGTACAGGGAGCTGAGCACGCAAATCTTTACACAGACAACCTTCAAAGGGGCTACTAGTCTCTTTATGCGTAATTCATACTATGACTCTAACTCTTGGACAGACATTCTCAAAGAAAACATGGGAACCAGAGCTCTCATTGAAACAGCACGAGATACAGATTCCCCAAAGGTAAGAACATAGCATTCATTTAAATGGCTGTCTCTTTTGCATTTTAGATTTCCAAAGGCATTATCATTTTTCTCCTTAATTAGCATTTACAAGTTAAACACATAAAAGGTACTTTTGACAATATGGGTTTACATAGGTATAATACATAGCATACTTTAGTCAACTGATACTAGTCTGTCTTGATGTCTTAAAAAATGTCAGATGTACATAATTTTGTAATTTCAGAAGCTACTAGCGTGACAAACACGATTAGACTTGAAGCTTAACCTTTGATCACTAAATGTTAAACATAATTAAATGGTCATTAATACTCAATGTCTTAGTTTGTCTTTCTGTTACTCTGATGGAAAGGAAGGTTGACAAATAACTTTAGAGAAACTAGAAAAGACAGGCTTATGTACACAAATAATAAAAAGGAAGAAATTTGTAAAATTAAACATATAAATGATAGCTAGGATAAGTATAAATGAGAAGAGGCATAGGGTAATGGAAATGTATGGTTCAGGAAATCTATTTAAATAAGAACATTTTAGTAAATGCAATTTATTTTTCATCATTTATTGCAACATGGTAGATAATTGATGATTAGCTCGTTCCCAATTTAGTGAGTGTTATATTTCCAGATCTGCCTTGTTGCTACATCCGCCAACACGAACAGGATCCAAGCATACCTCTTCCGCAATTACAATCTTCCTTACAGAGTCACTAGCCATTATCAGGGAACATCTTCTCCCTTGCTATGGGAAGCAGTGAGAGCTTCTGCAGCAGCCCCTGGATATTTCTCAGAGTTCAGAATAGGAGATCTAATTTTGTTGGCAAGTATGACTGCTGTATTGTTGCAAAAATAACCATTCATTGTACTAAATCTATGCATTTGGTCCTCAGTCTGCACGAAGGATGTGCATCTGAAAAACTTCCATAAAGCATATTTACTCAGTGCAATTAATTATGTTTGATAGTAGTTGGTGTGTGTTCAAGAGATCTCCAACAGTCTTATTGTTTTTTTTTCTGGATAAAGCACACTACCACTTATCAGCCATGAATATAGGGTTGTACATTATAACTCCAGAATGCTTTGAAAGTGCCATAATACAAAAATGTTATTCAAAAGTACATGAATTAAAGGTTCAAGCACCACCGCCACTACAGTTTGTTCAAGCTTTGTACACCAACAAAGTAATAAATAAAAATAAATTACATGTAGATCACACACTTTATTTTATTGCAAAATTTTATGTAGAAGCAAATTTGCATTTTCTGAACATATGCCTGTACTTGCCTAGTGTTAATGGTTATATTTTTTGTTTTAGGATGGAGGGTTATTTGTTAATAACCCAACTGCAATTGCTGTACATGAAGCCAAACAGCTGTGGCCAGATGTGGACCTTCAGTGTGTGGTATCCATAGGTACAGGGAGGCACGAGCCTATTGCAACTACAAGTGAGGCATCCATCAGCTGGGCTACACGCATCAGAACTGTTCTAAATAGTGCAACTGATACTGAGGGTTAGTGTTGTAGTTTAATATTCTTTTCAATCTTATAAACTAGTTTACTCGCGTTGTATTGAATTAAAGGCTTAATTCATCCTTGGTGAATATAGGCACAATACTGTGGAAGAAGTGCAGGTAAGAATCTTGTGTGCACTGTAATATTGTTTTGGTTACACCATTATGAGTCTAATTGTCGGGAGCATCTTTCCTTATTACTTTATTTAGAACAAATATTAAAATGATACCATCAACTTTGTGATGTGTAGGATGATTTAAAAAAGATGCCAAATCTAACTCTTGGTTCTGGTGTTAGAAATTAATTAGGGGTACCATTGCCAATTACCGACCAGTCTCTGGTTGCCCGTGCCTGAAATGTTTTGTATTCCAGAACTGTGCATGTTTCTTATGAAAGTCATAAGAATATTTTTCAAGTTGAAAGGCATTATATTTTATTTATACTACCCTTCTAAGAACCATCACCCTTTGCACGCAGAGTTGAATAAAATGAATTTGAAAACTAAGCAAACTACTTGAGCCAGTAGCTCTGCAAGCCAAAATGATTTAGTTGTGAGCCAAAATGATAATCACTACAGAAATGGTGCAAGTGTAGAGAGAAAAAGATACAAATTACAGTAAAAAGCTCATACATAGATAAATCCACAGATCAAGTTGAAATACTAGCACATAAGCACCTACTTACCTTGTGATGATTTCGGGGCCGAGTGTCCCCGCGACCCAGTCCTGAACCACGCCTCCCACAAATACATCTTGAGTGCATCAACTTGTAAATACATACAGGGTATTATGCTAAAGAAATTTGTAGATATGGAAATTTATCCATGACCTACATTCTTCCAGCCATAAAAATTGTTTAAGGGGCAGAACCATTTGGATCAATGTGTTCTCACCCTAAATAAAAAGATGACGACATAGAATACTGTATTCAGAGTGTCTTCTAGGAAGGTTTTCCTCAGTAGCTTCCTGAGCTAATCACTGGTCCAGCCAAGCTTTAAGGAAATACACCAGACCTCTGAGACCCACCTTTGCCCACAATGTATGAGGTGAGGGAAGCCATACATTGTATGGGCAATCCCTCACCACAATTTATGAGGTGAGGAAGGCTTAGGGATCAGAGCTGAACCAAAAATGGAGACTTTAAATACCAAAACATAAAAGTGTAACAAAACAAGCGTGAAGAAAATTAGGTATGCATAGAAAAAAAAGGCAAATGATCAGTTATGGGGTAAACACCCTAACTGTGATGCACATGACTGCCACAAAATAGCAGCCCAGATTACCAAGAGTGCTAGTCAGCCTGCCCCCCCTCCCCCTCTCCCACTTTCATGGTCACAGGATAAGGAGCACAGGACTTCTGACAGGTGCCAATGCTTTGTTATCCTTCCCATTTTCCTTCACACTTAATTCTGGAAGCTGCCCCTTACAGTAGTTCCCCTAGTTTTTACATTGGATAACTATGCTATAAACCCCTACACCAGGCCTCTTAGACTATTTTGACTCTGTGGCCTGGTTACCCAGGGTACGAGTTAGGAGAAGTACTGGGTGCCCACTAAAAGAGGGAATTTCATGATTCAATGCTTATTTGTTTTCGTTTTAATTATTGAATACCAAATATGAAATACTTCGTAAATTTTGCTTAGAATATACTCTGACGTGTTTTGCTGTAATTTTCCTAATTTAGCCTCTTGTCATTAGGTGTGCATACTACAATGCATGATTTGTTGCCCGGCGATGTGTATTACCGGTTCAATCCATACCTCAGCGATGAAATTGGCCTAGATGAAATCGGGGAAGAGCGCTTAGGATTGATGATGGAGGATACTAGACTCTATCTTAGAAAGAATGAGATGAAGATCCAGGAAGCTGCCCGGTCTCTTAACACAACTAAAAGTCCGGTAGATCGTATTAAAGACTGGTACAAGTATCAACTTCAGCTATGGCCATCACCATAAGTTATATGTACAAGAATCTGTTCAAAAGTGATAAGATTCATCACATTGCTGTTGCTGCATCCTTAACATTGTAACACCTATATATATATATATATGTTACATAATATTTTCTCTTATCCTTGCAAACACACAACATAATGGTCCCTATGTGTTCCTTGTTACATTTTGTTATAATCTTTTATGACGTATTAGAACTTTCTTACAACTTACCTAACAATTGTTACAACTAATATAGTGTTACAACTTGTTTGAATGTTGCAGCAACGTTGCTGTTTCGTCGTGTGTTTGGCGGGATAGTATTGAACAAATTAAATATATAAGAAAGTATAATTTTGACAGTTTTAAAAGTATAGAATTTTAATATCACATTTTTATTTTAATTACTATTTACTGATTATTAATCTATACATTATAGTAATTTAATGTTAAAGATACCAAAAATGCCATTTCTCTTAATTCTTTAAAAGATGAGAAAACTTTCCTCGTGTGATAAATTGCTCTAATAGATTATTACTAGTCCACTGAAAAAAAATTTATATTTGGTTTATATATGTTTATAGTACAGTATACACATTAACCGTATTATGTGAAATACGTTTGGTTACAAGTAAAAGTATTCATTTTCTAAATGTTTTAAGCATATTTGAATTTTCTAAAGAGAAAAATTTCCTTTTTTGATTATCTAAATATAACCTTCAAGAAAATTTTTATTTATTACCACTGTTCATTAAATTTTGATTCGCATTCAGTGTATACATACAGTATATCGTTAGAGGTTGTGACACTTCCCATAATTACGGTACGTATAATTACATATTAAGTGGCAAATTGGGATTTTTCAGGATTTGTGCATTGTGTATCTTGATGAGGTGAATATTTACAACTTCAGTTTGCTATATTATAAGCATTTTCCATGTTTAGGCAAATTGCTTTTTCACTCCCTCTCCCACTCAAATGTCGTATTTTTCCACATTCCGGACCAGCAAATATGTCAACGTGTGTTTGCTATATCAGAAGTCTTACCATTATTTTCTGTTGCAAACAGTTGCAGAACTGGGACAATATTCTTTTATTGCATCGAGACTTGTGTTGAATCAGGTGCCATGCAAATGAGACTGTGCTGTATTTGTAAAAGTGTTAACCAACTACAGTACTCTACTGGAAACTTCACTCAAGCCTTATTACCTGTAGTGCAAACATAGTTGTAGTTTTATTATGTATTTAAATGCCATTTATTCTTTTTAGTTGTAGTAGCATCTTGGAAATAACTTACCAAATATGAATTTAAACACTAAAATTCCCTAAAATAAAAAACACACACGCATATATATAAATACATACATACATGCACTCTTCCCCGTCCCTCACAATTAGCCAGATATTTGAAACTATATTTTATATATTTGAAGCTTAGTAGTTGGAATCCTTGGTTACAATACTGTACTGTACCTTAAAATCTTATATCCGGTAAACAAGAGATTCTCAGGAAGTTGGTTAATATTTTACTCTCCTGTCCATTTATATTTTTGTATTATATAAATATATGCTGTAATAGGGTAATGTGAAATGTTTTAAATACAATGTCAATGGCTTTTGAAGTTATTATGTGATATTAATGAAGTTTAAAGATTACGAAGATTTAATTATAGGTGATATTACAGAAATTATTTTTTTTTTACTAGTCAAATTATATGGAGTGAAACGAGAAATATTATTACATGGGAATTAGTTTTTCTTTTACATTGTAACAGGAGCCCAATGATTAAACAAAGCAGTTATTCAGCATTGAAAAAAATTTCAATATTAGATGTAAATAATATGGTTTTATTCAGAGGATGTCAGTGTATCATGAATTAGAACACTTTAACCCTTGAAGTGCAGCTAGGATCTAAGGCGCTTCTCTGCCTGTGTGGAAAACAAAAAAAACTTGCACAATAAGTAGGTTTGGGTTTCGTGCACACTGTGATCAGCGAGTCAGTGTCATTTGGTCTGTGGACTGTGATGGTGTAATATTCCTGTCTTACCAAGTAGAGACCAGAGCTGTGGTGATCATGGTATAAACCCCATGTGTGTGTTTCGTTTGCTTTAGCTTACACAGTGTAGAATAATTAATTTTATTTATCCTGGCACAGCTCGAAGGCAATGTCTTCCAACTCGCCCCTTTGCTGCTATTCTGTCTGGTAATGTCATCCAGAAATATTCACACACCAGTGGGGAAAACGCCAAATTGCGATTTTTGGCAAATTGCCTTGCTGATGCCTATAGTAAGCAATTAACAAATATTGCCGTTTTTTAATGGCCTAGGTTAACTAAATTATATCCGCAGAGATGTATTATACAAATTATGCATTTATAGTTATACGAACTGGTGGTAACTAAAATCAGCCTGTGATAATAGATGCAATTAAAGGGTTAAAGGTTATTAGGTTTAAAGAAGTAAGGATGAGGAAATTATAATTTCATATTAGGCTTGATGGGCTTGCAGATTGTTCAGGTTTTAATTATGTATGAAGAAAAATATGCCTTTTATTATGAATCACAAATTCCTTTATTTGAAGGAATGCTTCAATCGACAAAATTTTCTGTGAATAAACTTTAATATTGTAAAAATTTTAACTAATTATATATTTGTCTGGGAGGGCTTCTAAGGTGACTTCTTGTTTCTAGTTACCTGACGAGATCCACCAATTTCTATTGATGCAATGTGGGATTTGCCTTTTCAGTGGTTGTAGTTCTGCTTGTTGGCCTGCCATGACGTTGGGCGTCCAGCTAGTTTGCACATCTGAAAGCCAGGGTTCCGATTCTAAGTACTTGCCATGTTTGGTTTTTCGGTAAATTGGGGAAAGTTTCATTTGGTTCTGCAGGTTTAGACCTGGTTGGTCCTAGTCTGGGATTAACAGTTGACTTCCATCACCCTTCTGCCTACATCCATGGATGCATGTTTCTGGCAGGCAGCGGAGAGTCCTTGGGTCATCCAGTGGTGACTTCAGTGGCTGTATGAGAGTTTGAACTTTGCCTGCATGGTGTGTCCTTTGAGCAGAGTTTGGCTTAGCGCTGTGCCGTTTTCTTCAGTTCTGACCCTTTCACTACCACTGGAACCTTAGGGTGTGAGCTTTATGGGTCCTTCAATGACTTCTGTTTCTACCAGTTTTCCCTTTGGCATTTTGGGATTCTGTCCCATGGCACCTTCCTAACCCCTGTGTGACCTCTTTTTAGATGATTCGGCTCTGAATTGAGAGTTTGTATACATCATTCGGCTAGCTGCTAAAGACCATTGGGTGGGCTCATGTAATGCACACAGCAAGGTCCACGAGTTCGTGGCAGTTTGGTATGCTCTGTGGCTGCAACTTCTCCAGGTGGGCTTTATAGTCCAGGTCCCCATAATTCATTGAATCGTGGGTGGTCAGTTTGGTCTCTAATTTTATGGTGCTGAATTCTGCAAATACCATACTGTAGCTTGTCTTCTGGGATCTTGAGGTTTGGCGCTCTATGACTGCCTTTCCATGGCTGAACTGCCTCATGACAGAGTGGTTCATTCAGTTCGGGGGGGCGGGGTCTTATTTTCCAGGAATTGTTTGCGTTGCTGATTGTCTGTCTCGCTTTTCTTGGTTAGTGATCTAGTATTCTCTACGCCTTGCATATCTATAGAGGGGTCTTGTTTTAGCATCTGGTCCCCCAGTATGCTTACAATGATTGGCCATGCATGGATTGAACTGAGTGGAGCTGTCCAAATAACTAGGAACAAGAAGCCACTAAAGATGCACCAGGGAAAGGTGTTTTATTACATTCAATGGTGATTTTATTTTTAATTGTATGGATTATCATTTAATAAAAAAAAAAGACTGAAATGTAAATTTAAGTGAAACAGACAGATAGGTCTTGAAGAATAGTGATAAATGTCAGGAAAAAAAGCACAAGGAAATAAAGGAAAACGGAATATAAAATTAATATGTGGAGATACTTTTGGTCATGGCTGCATACAGCCGTTGGTTCTAAAAAATTTTGCCATTGACTTCCTTTGTACCCCGATCAGTTTTGAGTACAAGTTGGTGCATATCTAAAATGTAAAGTTTTAATTTATATACTTGTACTGTACTTGCATACTTGTACCGGTACTTGCAAGGTATACTGTATACCTTGAAAATATATACAGTATACCATTTGTTCACCTGGATTCTTTGGGGGGAGGGGTGTTTAACAGCATGTAAAAGATCCACTGAACAAAATTATTCATATGTACACTGTGTGTATTTGCATACCTAATAGCCAGAATTGCCTAATAAGCTGTATTTCATTGAAAAACTATATTTAAAAAATCAGCTTGTTTATTAATAGATGTTTAATGGCAAGACAACTAATTTTAAATTGATGCTGATACTAACAAAGCAACCTGACCTAACTTAAACCTGCGTATTTATATCATTTCTGTATAACGTAGACAAAACTAAGCCTAGTAAGTTAATTAATTCATTGAATAATAAAACGAGTATAAGAGCAGACTTAAGTTCTAAGAGACATTTGGAAATATAAAAAATCACTCCGGTTGTGAAGCAATTTGGTCATTGTTTGAGCTTATTAGTATGGTTTTGGCAACTGGGTATGATATTTGTATCTACACACACCTTTTGTATATGTGTAAACATTTTAATAAACAGCATTACTATTAGATGCTTTTAAATGTAATTAGACCGAGGTACTAAGTCTCGCTTTGTTTTGATGGTATAAATGTACTGTACAGTATTTGCAACATGTTGCTCTCCCTAGCCCTAATATAGTAAATGTATGCTAATTCTGTCACTCAAAGATATGCAAACCCATTTCAGTAGTAAAGAGAAAATATTAATTTCTTGTAAACCTAACAGTTTATAGAATACTCCAGCAGCATGACCAAATTTGTAAAGAAATGTGGCTGCATTATTGATAAATCCTTAAACATTTTACCCCATAAATAAGGTTTCCATCATTCTTTTCCTCTCCTGCAAGAGCAGTTCTCATATTTTTCCTCGTTTATGATACTCGGCAGATAACTTTGTCATCCTATAGAATTCTTTGATGAATGTATTTTTGGCTCAAGGCCCAGCATTATCGTATGAGCCTCAAGGAATTATGAATGTCTCCGTGGTGTAGTGGTAAGACACTCGCCTGGCGTTCCGCGAGCGCTATGTCATGGGTTCGTATCCTGGCCGGGGAGGATTTACTGGGCGCAATTCCTTAACTGTAGCCTCTGTTTAACGCAACAGTAAAATGTGTACTTGGATGAAAAAACGATTCTTCGCGGCAGGGGATCGTATTCCAGGGACCATAGGATTAAGGACTTGCCCGAAACGCTACGCGTACTAGTGGCTGTACAAGAATGTAACAACTCTTGTATATATCTCAAAAAAAAAAAAAAAAAAAAAAAATGTAAGGGGAAGAGTATACATGTGGTCATCTCCCCCTCGTCAATGATGGTTGGCACAAGAAACAAAATATGAAAGGTATATAGTGGCAATTCCAATTAAATTGTTTATGCATGTATAAATCAGTGTAAGAATGGAGTTTGTCATCATGGACCAGTGCATGCATGCACTATCTGTGTGTGTAATGTACAGTATAGTGGGAGGGGATGACTGGAGTTAATACCAAACATTGGGACTCCAAGTTATTCAGCATTTAGTACAGGACCACATTTAGTCTTATGGTCCTGATGCAGACATTAATAGTTGCCATTATTGTTGAAGATATGGCACTGAATGTTTGCCAGTAATAAAGTCTCGGTAATGGGATTTTATAAGTGTAGGAATATAGTGTTTCTATATAAGGATGACGTGATACTATTATTATATGTACTGTACAGACAAATCATACTTACTTTTGTGATAAATTATTGTAGTTCTAGTCATAGTGGATTTAATCAAGTAAATTATATAAATGAATGCGTGTTTAACTTTCACAGGTTGAGAATATACATTTTCTGTAAACCTTTTTTTAAATTGTTAAAAAATTGATGAAAATATGAATAGAATATTAAACTATTTCATTACATGTACTTCACAGAATAGTAATTATACCTGAATTACAATTGTTCTACTAGGTTGCTTATAAGCACTCCTCATATGAGAATTTCTCTTTCTCAGTAGACCTACCTTGACCCCCTCCCCTCCTTCCCCCTGCCTCCTTGATTGGTGTCGATCTTGCCATAATTCGGGGGCTGGTGTGTGTTGTTCTTTGCTGGGTGCTGGTAGATTCTCGACTCCCTTCTTACCTATTGAAGATACTTTGTACCTGTATAATTTGTCCCTAGATAGTATCCTCGGTAAATTAGGTACCTTTGGTATCGCTCGCCTTATGTGCTTTTGTTCTTGTATTGGCATCCTTGGTCATGTCTTTTGAACAGGTCAGTGCCTTTTAAACATCATGCAACTTTGATGGTGCTACATAGTCTTCCCAGCTTGGCGCCCTCTTTTGATAAATACCTTGTGCAGGTGATCAGATTTATCAGGACACCCACAGCAGAGGGCCATTTTGTATGGATTGTGCTGTACTGGTCTCACCTGTGTTGTTCCTTGACCTTTCTTAATCCCTAGCTGTTCCTCTCAATCTTCTCCTTAGACCTTCCTTGACAGAGGCATCTTTCCGTCCTACCTGTCCTCGGTATACCATAATACTTATGTCACATAATGCTCATAGTTCCTATGCTGCTAATGTTCATAGTTTTCCTGTGGTAGATTTACAGTTATTAGCTATCATCAAGCACCAACCCTTCCTCACATAAAATAGTATGTCCCATAGTACCCGTCCCATTGCCGTGGATAGCATAATAGTCTGTGTGCTCAAATTTGAAAGATAATTGTAATAATTCATTCCCACTTCTGGTGTGAGACTTACATACCATTTTCCATCCTATTCAAATATCATGGATCAGCTACATCCTCTTGAAGGCTCGTAGTTTTGTTTTGAGAAATCTTGGTAATTCTCAGTAAATTATAACAATTATTATATGAAATATTATCTGTGCAGTATATATTTCAGTTGGCACCAAATTATAATATATATAATAGAATATACTCTATGCAAATTGTAAAAAATGGGGTCTTACATTATGTATTATAAAAAACTAATTGGGTAGGGTAAACTACACTACTGCCCACAGGATGGGTATAATAATTCTAATTCATTGTCGGGGAACTTGAAGCCAGGGTGTATTCACACACGGTAGACTCATACCGAGACCTCCCCAACCCACAAGGCCGAATTACTGACCCCGCCCAGGATGCAACCTCACAACAAGCTGACTAACTCCTGAGTACCTACTTTCTGCTAGGTGAACAAAGGCATTAGCTGAAAGATAATGTGCCCAACCATTGTTGACCAAACCACACACTAAAAGGTGAAGGGACGACGACACTTCGGTCCGTCCTGGACCAGTCTCAAGTCAATTGTGACAATGCTGAGAATGGTCCAGGACGGACCGAAACGTCGTCGTCCCTTCACCTTCTAGTGTGTGGTTTGGTCAACATTCTTCAGCCACGTTATTGTGACTCATCATGTGCCCAACCATTCCGGTCCCGCCCGGGATTCCAACCCGGAATTTTCGACTGTGCGTCAAAAACGAATCCGACCGTACTACCGGATATGGGACCCAATACCCTTCTCAGGATGGTTATGGAGTCCACAACACCCCCACAGGATGGAATAGGGACCATTATACCCACAGGATGGGTATTGGGTTCAATACTACCAGCACGTGTACTCTGTACCCCCACATGTACTCTGTACCCCACCCTCAAAGAGCCGACGGGTAATATATGTAAAAAAAAATAATTAATAATTACCAAAGCAATCTATTTATTATACAGTTCGTGCATCCTGGGAATGGTCAGTAATTCGGCCTTGTGGGAGAACAGAGGACGGCACGGAGACCTTGTGAGACTGAGCACAGAGGACGGCACGGAGACCTTGTGGGACAGAGCACAGAGTGCTCCAAATTTAGCTAAATCGTTTGCTCGCAAGGATGGAATTGATTACCATCTCTGATTGCCTTTGAACAGCCTGATGGCAGCAATATTCCGAGAAAATAACAAAAATCTAGCTGAATGAAGGCAAAGTTAAATAATGAATAATTATTATTATTATTATTATTAAAATGATTAATTAAGATTTATAGTTCACCTATGGTATACATGGCTACCACCTATGGCTCCTTATTTTAGTATTTTTGATGATTTTAAGGCTTAATAATTAAGATTGTAGTGAAGTCGTCAGTGAAGATGATAGCTGTTGACAGATGGATGCTCTCTCAACTAAAATCGAAAGAGAAAAAAAAAAGTTATGTCTCCATTTCGGGTTAATTGATGCTTCAACCCATGATTTAAACCACTATTCTACAGTGTATCCTGTTAAAGGTTAGCACTTCGGAGAAATTTTGGTGCTTCTCAGTAAATTATAATAAGCCCTCTATAAATTATTACATTTAATAATGATACTCTCGCCAAACAAAATTGTATATAATAGTGTATGCTTTGAAAATGTTAAAGAGAATGAATTGTAGAAATGTTGACAGAAAACGATATAACGTTGGAATAACTATGGGGCACACTATTACAAACTGGATACATAAAGGGACCACAACAAGTCACACGATGATTATGTGGGAGACAATTCTATAACCAATGTTCCAGCGATGTGTCAATATTTCATTCAAAATGATCTGCTACCAGAAATTTTAGCCAAATATCCCCAGTTTGCTAACTGTAGGTAGTAACTGATTGTAACCTATCCACCGCTGCCCACTGGATGGGGGGTGGTGTGCAGGACAAACATATAAATTTTGACACTAGCTCTCCACATATGTCAGTTGCTTAATTTAGAACCTGTACTTGAGGTCGATCTCGAACCCATTGTTGATGTGACGACTTATATTGAATTTTGTAACTAGCTCATCAAGATTGTAACTTGCTTAGCTAAATGAATTGTGGGGTTCAGTCCCTGAGCCCATTATGTGCCTCTGTAACTCTTTCCACTACCGCCCACAAGATGGGCATGGGGTGCATAATAAATGCACTAAACTAAAAAAAGAAAAAAACGATTATGTTGTGCTACTACCACACAAAAGGATAGTTATGGGATCCAATACCACCTGTTGAATGTGTATTGGGTTCACTACCACCTTTTGGATTAGTATGAGATCCACTACTCCCCACAGGATGGGTACGAGGATCACTATCACCCACTGGATGGGTATGGGGCTCACTACTACCTGTTGGATGGGTATGTGGTCCACTACCACCCACAGGATGTGTATGGTATCCAGTACCGCCAAGAGGATGGGTATATGGTCCATTACCGTCCACATGATGGACATGGTGTCTACTATCGGACACAGGGTGGGGTATGGGGTCAACTACTATCCACAGGATGGGCAAGAGGTCCACTACCACCTGTATGAGAGGTATGGAGCCTACAACCTTCCATAAGATAGGTATGGGGTCCACTGATATCTACAGGATTGATATGGGGGTACACTACCGCACAGATGAAAATGGGGTAATGGACCCCATACCAATCCTGTGGCCGGTAGTGAACTCCATACTAATCCTGTGGGCGGTAGTAGGCCTCATACTCATCCAACAGTTGGTAGTGTACCCCATAACCATCCTACGGGTGGTAGTGAACCCCATACACATCAAGTGACTAGTTAAAATAAAATAAAATAAAATGTTTATTTAGGTAAGGTACATACAATAAATTTTTACAAAGATTGGTTGACTTATAGGTAGAGGTAGTACATACAATGCCTAAAGCCACTATTACGCAAAGCGTTTCGGGCATGAGGGTTGTGGACCCTATATCCATCCTGAGGATACACTGGCAGTGTTGAAGGTAGTAATGTTCAGTGAACAGGTTCCCAAGTAGGAAGACTAAAGAGGCAAGACCGACGAGAGGCATCAACATCAGAGGCTGCTGTCACGTGACAGACGTGACGTGGTGAGAGGCAATATCGTGTTATGTTATCCCTTCGATGTAGAGGTTTTTTAGTATACCGAGACGGTGTTAGTTGCATTCCTTACTGTCTAGATGTGGTCATCTGAGGTCGAAGTTACGATAAGACAGTTATAAGCTTGTAATTAAATCTCCAGGTAAACATACAGCTCTAACAGGCAGAACTGAAAAGGTTGGAGCTGAAGAGGGCGTGTAGGAAGGAGCTGGGAACCGCCTGGCTCGTCTTGTGACTTAAACTCCAGGCGCTCAAGGAGTACCTTGTGGAGACGGAGACAGACAGAGCGAGGAATGGGACGGGATATCTAGTTCTGAAGACGAGAGGAGTGCCTAGGACCCATCCGGCGTCAGGTGGTGATCGTTGAGGACGCCACTTGCGCAGAATAATATTCTGAACAATGTCATCCTAGACGTTAATAGTTTATATAAAGCATAAATATTCACACTTCAATAAGTTGAAATCACTTAATTTGGCATTAACGAGCAATATCTTAATTCACTTGTAAGGAAATATTTAACATCATCCTGTGTTGTGTCAGGAACTTTGGGTTGTTTGGTTGCTTAGTCTGTTATTGTATATACACTGTATATTATAGCTGTCGAGCGGCCATTAACAGTTCTTGACTTTCTATTGCAAATGTTGCTCTGTTGTACCTGTTGTTCTGTTGCAACATTTACAATACAATAGAATGTATTAACAACTTCAAACATTCAAGCTGGGGATCATTATTGGTTCATTAGAGACTCATTCGTACATGGGGAAGTTAAGGAGTGGCTGTTGGCCGTTGATAATTGACACTTCAGACTTGCAAAATGTTAACCAATGGGGCGAGTTTTACTGTGAATATCAACCAACCAGCGGCCGGGTTTGGTTGCCTGCTGGTTATATAAGGGACGATGAGACAAAAAGCACGTCAGTGTGTTTTACCTCACTTTTGGTATCCAGTTCCAGGTTCGTCTCTTGAAGTTTAGCTGTATGTGGAGGATCCCCCCCCACTTCCCCTTTGTTGCGTCCCCCTCCCCCTCCCCTTTGTTGCGTCCCCCTCCCCTCTCCCTCCCCTTTGTTGCGTCCCCCTCCCATCCCCCTCTCCCTCCCCTTTGTTGCGTCCCCCGCCCTTCCCTCTTGTTGCGTCCCCCGCCCTTCCCCCGCCCATTGTTGCGTCTCCTTCCTCCCTCCCCCCCCCCTCACTTTCCACCACCCCCTTGATGCGTCCCCCTTCTTTTAACCTTGGCGGGTCCCTTCTTTGTTGCGTCTCCCTCACCCTTTTTTTAAGATAAAATACCATTATTTCAGATTTGCCTTGAGGAAACGAAGGTTAAGTGCATAATGCTGCGTGTGGCACTATAGCAGTCCTGTGACGCTTCTCTACCCCATGTACCATGCCAGAGTTTAACCCTTAACGTCTGGCTTCGAACTTGGAAATTCGGTTAAGTATGTATTACAAATTTGTTGTACAGTGGGGTTACTAGTTAAAAATTTAAAGCTACACATTCAGAACTAGATTTAAAAAAAATGCATTTAGTAACAAATTCAGGAGGCTAGAGATGTACTTCTAGTAATGGTTAACAGTAGAAATTATCTACAAACCATGAACCAGGATATGTTAATTTTTAGTGAATAGTTGTGCAGTATCCATAACGTGGGTGGTAGTGAAGGTTGCTAGTGTAACGAAGGCTTCATGTATTGCATTAGGTAACGGTAAAAAACTGCAGTATAGCTTTTTAAACCTGATATTCCTAACGTTAACTTCTTTCCCAGGTCCGGGTGACTACAGCCAGCCAGCCAGACAAGAAGAGGCTACGTGGACACTCTACTAATATCTACAACGACGGAATACACACACTGCCCGTCACCACTTGGTCTTCTGATTATCATCAATGAAATGGCAACGGAAAAAGTCCGATACTCTTTCCTTATTTCCTCCTAGTATCTCGGGAAATTTATAAAGTCGAAGTTGAACTAGATGAAATCCATACTGATGGGTCATCTAATCCTGTCAATGACAGGGCTGGTGCAGCATACACGGTAATTAGGCATAATGCCTTTCAACGCAGAAATTGATAACTATGCCTCTTCAAGGCAAGCAGAGCCAAGTGTAATTGTTATGGCGTTAAGATTCCTTGAACGAAAAATTAATGGTGCACAGATTCAGAAATAGCGCTACAAAGCCCAAGTAAAAATCGGGCAGATAATCTTGCAATAGTAGCTGAAATAGAGCTGTGACGGTACTAACCACCCAACCGGGGAAGAGTCGTAAAGTGTAGATACCCTCCTGTGTTGGAATATGGAAATGAAAGAGCAGATGTGTTGAAGGTGACCATATTAAATACTTCATACCTAAGACTTCTACAAAATTAGAGGTATTGTCGGGCAACATCCCTGTGACAAGGTAACTTGAGGAAAGGATAGAACAAATAGGTGAATCTGAACGCTGGTGCAACATGGTTGCAATTCGCAGTCTCCATCACTATGGACGAAAAGGTGGCGGGCGCGGGAGAATCGGTAATGGTGGAAAATGTCTTGGATGCTAATATACATGGAGATTCAGAATGGAAAGCATTGAGCAGCGAAGTTGCAGAATCAGTCTGAAGTGACTGACACCGCCTTGACCACTATCTACAAGGATGTCAACATCTGATACGTTAGAAATGTGTAAGATAATAAACCCCACATTGGTAGTTAGAAAAAATACCATTTTTTTCAAACAAGATTCTATTAAGATTCCCCCCTATTTTGCACCATAAGATAGATTTTAAGGATTGACAAATGTTAATCTTGTTTGAGAAGCTGCTCACTTGAGACAATTAAGCCAGTCCCAGCTGTGTCTGGGTGAAAGGGTGAACAACCCAGAGGGTTTTCTTTAGAGTATTGTACATGCTGCTATGGCGGTATGTCCACTCGCAGGATGAGTGGCGCTGACCAATAAACTCGCCCCTCGGGGCAAAACTAAACTAAAGTCGTCTAAGAACTTTTTCTGATATAACTCTCTCCGATTCTTGCCTCAAACTTTGAATTTCAGTGCTAAATTGCTCCCTCGAACACTAGCATTTTTATCCTACATTCTTTCTTTAAACGCGATTTGTACTGCTTGGCACAATGTTCTCGCGGGTGGTCTCTGCCGAAGCTGTTAGACGATTCTGCGATCCAGAACCCACAACCCGGATGATCAGATATAATTTGAAGGTGTTCATAGACTCTCAGAATCTAGTTCCAGACTAGACTAATTTGCCCTTCCTATCTCCATACAACACCTTCCTCGTATCTTTAATTTAGTAACATTAAAGCTTAACATTGGGTGACAAGCACTCTTGGCAAGACTTGATAGTACGAAGTCTCTACTCCCTAGGTGGGACATCCCTACTATAGTGTGGACTGTCTTATAAACTTGCCAAAAAAAATAGGGTGTATAAAACCACCCATTAGCTCCACTAATAGGCAAACAGAGGTTGCAGAGTTGCCGTAATTAGATTGAACTGGCCTGGTTAAATACTTGCTTGTAGTTCTGTACAGATGGCCAAGTGCGCGAGCGTTCCACGGGACCTATTCTCTGGGTGTCCCGATTACCATTGGGAATTGTGTACTCGCCTAGTTGTTCCTGCAGAGGTTGAGCTTTGGCGCTCTAGTCCCGCCTCTAAACTGTCAATCGACTGATGTACATATTCCCTAGCCTATTCGTTATATATAAATAAATTCTTACTTGTACAGCCACTAGCGTTCGTAGCGTTTCGGTCAAGTCCTTAATCCTATGTTTCCCAGAATACGACCCAGCCAAATCGTTTAACAACCAGGTACCCATTTCACTTTCACTGTTGGCTTAAATAGATGCTGGTCACCTGTCCCTCAATAGAATGACAGTCTCCGTGGTGTAGTGGTAAGACACTCGCCTGGCGTTCCGCGAGCGCTATGTCATGGGTTCGTATCCTGGCCGGGGAGGATTTACTGGGCGCAATTCCTTAACTGTAGCCTCTGTTTAACGCAACAGGAAAATGTGTACTTGGATGATAAAACGATTCTTCGCGGCAGGGGATCGTATTCCAGGGACCGTAGGATTAAGGACTTGCCCGAAACGCTACGCGTACTAGTGGCTGTACAAGAATGTAACAACTCTTGTATATATCTCAAAAAAAAAAAAAAAAAAAAAAAATTGTTGGTGCCTCGGTACCAAGATAATGGTACGATTTTTTATATCGTTCGCCTTATGCGTTTTTGTTCTCGTATTGGCATCCTTGGTGATATTCAGCGCCCTCTGATGATTCTGCGCATTTGATGGTGCTACATAACCTTCCCGGTTTGGTGCCTTCTTTTGATAATTACTTGCGTATCCTTCTCGGCCAGGATACGAGCCCAGGGGACAAAGGGACGCTAGGCGAGCGTCTTGCCACTACACAACAGACGGCATATATATACATTTTAAACTGTGTAGTCTGCCTCGACATCACTGCCTAATATCTTCCATCTTTCAACTAACATCACTGAAATACCTTTAAAATGTTGCTCTTCATGCAGGTCGAAGTTCTCAAAGTGGTTGGGCACCATTTCTACTCCCCACCCCCCGTCCATCCCAAATCTTTATCCTGACCCCTTCCAAGAGCTATATAGTTGAAATGGCTTTACGTTATTCCCTTGATAGTTTCCTCATTTGGGCACTGCTTCCACCTGTCCCTCACCCTGCTAAATAGGTTTTGTCCACCGTCAATTTAGACATGATCACCTTCATAACTCACTGTCCTCCAGGGACGTGTCGTTTAGTTCCCTTAGCCTTTTCCCGTAAGTCATACCTCTGATTTGGGACTAGTTTGATCCTTGTGGTTGCCTTGGGCCGGATGTCCAGTCTGTAAGCTATGTATGCAGATATTTGTGAGCTTCATAAAACGAACAGCCTGTTATTACACTTTCCTGAGCCGTGGACACAAGAGCGTGTCCGCCGGGGGTTACTTGAAGTTGCCGAAATGGACATTTTTATGTCCTACGAACAAATATTTATAAAATTCAATTCTTATCCGATCGACTTGGGGATAGTATGAACATGTTTGCCATAAAATTTACGTTTTCTTTAGTAGCCACATAGCCTATTTAAGAGAACGGCATTGTCTTCGTGGTAAAACTATTGTAGATCGCCGATGTGCGGTAACAGATATCACTTCGCCCACTTCCCACACTCTTGCGGGCGAGTCGCGATCATCATTCTTCATTTATATGCATATGTCCGTGTATGGAATTTTATTGCGATCTCTCCCGGTTTGGTGCCTTCTTTTGATAATTACTTACTTATTGCGATCTCAAAGATACCAAATTTAACGCTGTAGTACAAGTGTGGAGTTAACTCTGAAAAGAATGGAAGAATGGAAAGTTGTTACAAGAATGTAACAACTCTTGTATATATCTCAAAAAAAAAAAAAAAAAAAAAAAAAATGTTCCGAACCTTAATGGAATCTGACCCATATATCAATCAGGTCAACCCATGTGTTGCGTTTCCAAAAGGGTCGCCCATGTTAGAATCGGTGAACGCCCTAGTAATATTGTTGAAAACATCTTAACTTATTAAACCAAAGGTCTTTTTATGTCAGAAGAACGGCAGAAACTGGATCTATATATGAAAACTCTTTCAGGACAAAATTTAAATTAAAACTAAAGATATTTGTAGTTGTATAAAAGTTGCATTTTTCATCGGTCGTAGAGCCGGAAATCCGCAATATTCATCTCAGAACAATGCTTATTTCACGCAGAATCGTTAATAAACGTAAGATTTTTATACGTCTCAAGAAAGATAGAAACATAATCTTCATTTTAAAAGGCTTACCATGGGCATATTTGTATTTAAAGCGAAGATACGTGTATTTTTCTAATCGGCGAGCTCCGATCCCGCACAGATCGAGCACCGGAGTAACTCTCTCTCAGAACAATGCTTATTTCACGTAAATTCGTTAATAAACGCAAATGTTTTTATATGTGTTGAGAAAGATAGAAATATAAGCTTCATTTTAAATACTTTACCATAGATATATATAAAGTTCTAATGAAGATACATGTTTTAATAATCGCCGAGCTCCGACCCCGCACAGACTGATCGGCAGAGCAACTCTCTCTCTCAGAACAATGCTTATTTCACGTAAATTCGTTAATAAACACATATGTTTTATATGTCTCGAGAAAGATAGAAATATAAGCTTCAATTTAAATACTTTAACATAGACATATATAAAGCTCAAGTGAAGATACATACGTTTTTATAGTGGCATTCAGTAGCTTGTCGGTCATGGAATGCAGAAGCCTACGCACTTGCCAATATAGTGTGTAATTAACAGAGATACGCTTATAAAGCCTAAAATATTATATGCCTTCAGAAAGACAGAGATATGCTCGTTATTATGAGTGCACCAAAGGAAATATATCTTGTTGGAGGACAAAGATATATCAAATCTAAAATAAGTTTCGACTCTCGCTCGGGCGAGAGATAGCACGACTCTCGCCCCATCTATTGGAGATTCTGTTCACCTAATGACCCAAAGCTACTCAAAGCCTCCTAGCATTACTTAAATAATGAAGAAATATGGTATATTTATTCACTATAATGTTGGTGCTTAATGCAGAACACGAGAAAACATATATTTACTATAAAATAATATACTTCCATTATGAAATAAGTAAATATGTGGCCTCATAGGAAGTCAACGGTCCAGGTGTCAATGTTGTGGAGCGACTTCAAGTTCAAGTATGTTTATTGAGATAAGCAATAAATACATCTCAAAGGGATAGAGTAGCTTAGGCTATTTCTACCCCCCTCTACTTCAAGTCCCTCAAGGGGCGCACAAATTCAGTGAGTACAAATAGACATATAACAGTACAAGAATCCCATTTAACATTGCATACAGCAAGTACAGCATATAATGTCTCTTCGCACATGGAACACCGAACCTTACACACTCTGATATATTGTTTAATTAATAGAGATTCACTAATAAAGCTTATAATTGTATATGTTATCAAAAATGCATAGATAAAGTCGTTCTTACGTTTTAGTCACAGAGATTAGATATTAGTAAAGTAAAGTTCATTTTATTCAGGAAAGTACATAAATAGTCGATTTACAAACATAATATTGGATTTATAGATAGAGCTAGTACATACAATACCTAAAGCCACTAGTACGCATAGCGTTTCGGGCATATTATTGAGAGAGGAAAGATATTTATATTTAAGCAATTTTTTTTTTTACCGACGCTCTCCCTATTGATGAGAACTACAACCTAATGAAGATAAATTTTAATTTTATGTAGATACTGTAATAAACGAAAGTTTTTAATGTCATCAGAGAAGCAGAAATATAGGCAAATTTTAAATCCCTTGTCATAAATATAACTGAAGTGAAAGCAAAGATATATGCATTTTGATAGTTACAAAGACAGCTCTTTAACACGGGTGGAACACGAACAAGGGGAACTTAGTACCCAAATGAGCCACAGAGATATTAGAAAGAATTTTTTCAGTGTCAGAGTAGTTAACAAATGGAATGTATTAAGCAGTGATGTGGTGGAGGCTGACTCCATACACAATTTCAAATTTAGATGTGATAGAGCCCAATAGGCTCAGGAACCTGTACACCTGTTGATTGACGGTTGAGAGTCGGGACCAAAGAACTCACCCCCTGCAAGCACAAATTAGGTGAGTACAACCTCTTATCACGCCCTCTTACCACTCTCAGGGAGCCGGCTCTTCTATACAATAGTTACCACTCAGTCCCCAAGGTGAAAGAGTGTCCGGGCATATGACTTGTTACGTGTACTTATTTGCGATTCGTTTGGGCTGTTACGTGTACTTATTTGCGATTCGTTTGGGCTGTCACGTGTGGTGATTAGTGTTGGGTAAGGCTAGGCCAGGTCAGGTCAGACTAGGCCAGGTCAGACTAGGCTAGGTAAGGCTAGGCCAGGTCAGGTCTGGTCAGGTATGGCTAGGCCAGGTCAGGCCAAGCCAGGCTAGGCAGGGTGAGAGAAGTAAAGCGGCAGGTACTTACGTTTCCGAGAAAGTAGCGGCGGTAGTATATTGTTGATTTAGATTCGACGACATCCTGAAGCTAGTAGGTGGCGGCCTCATCGCTCTCGAACTTCTTGTTGTTGTAGGGGATACGAGGCACACCCAATATCCCCCTTACATTGATCACATCGCACACTAATATTTTTACTATTTCGGACACCAGATTTGTCTGTTTCGTATATGTATAATTGTTCAATATTTCATTGTTCAATATAATTGTTCAATACCACAATAGAATGTTCTTAACAGTTACAATTTTCAACTTAACAGCCATATAGTTGGCAAGAACGCCGCCCGCCAGTGTAAATGTGAATAATATCTGTGATCTGTGAATAATACAATTTCTCCCACCCTACCCATCAACATTGGTGTTCCTCAGGGCAGCATACTTGGCCCTCTCCTCTTTCTCATCTACAGTAATGACCTTCCAAATGCCTCCCAACACCTCAAACCAATTCTATTTGCTGACGACACAACCTTCATTTACTCCAGTCCTGACCCCCTTGCTCTAAATGCCACAGTAAATACTGAGCTAAATAAAGTCCATCTTTGGCTAACTGCCAACAAACTCACCCTTAACATTGACAAAACTTTCTATATTCTGTTTGGCAATAAATCGTCTAATCAAATAAATCTCAAAATAAACAATACCCAAATTTGTAACAAATTAGATGGCAAATTCCTTGGCATTCTCATTGACCACAAGCTGAATTTCCAGGGACACATTCTAAATATATCAAAAAAAGTTTCAAAAACTGTGGGCATTCTTTCTAAGATCAGATATTATGTACCACGCCCTGCCCTGGTGACTCTCTATTACTCCCTTATCTATCCATATCTCAATGTATTTGTGCTTGGGGCTCTACTACCCAAAATCACTTACGTCTCTAATTACTCAACGCAAAGCTGCTATTAGGACAATATCCAACTCTGGCCCCAGACATCACTCGGTACCCCTACTCAAATCTCTGAATATGTTAGACATTAAGTCACTGCACATACCTTGAGGTTACCTTGAGGTGCTTCCGGGGCGTAGCGTCCCCGTAGCCTATTTTCGATATAAAAGGTCATAATTTGAAAATGAAAATAGGTGCAGAGAGTCAGAATTCGGCTCAAAAATCACGCTCAGGAGTCAAATTTCCGACATTTCAGAAATTTTGAAAACTGCAGAGGGGTTTGGGCAAAATATGACCCATCGCCGTTTTCAGTAATTGGCATATTTTCGGTATAAAAAGTCGTAATTTGAAAACGAAAATAGGTGCAGAGAGTCAGAATTCGGCTCAAAAATCACGCTCAGGAGTCAAATTTCCGACATTTCAGATATTTTGAAAAATGCAGGGGGGTTTGGGCAAAATATGACCCATCGCCGTTTTCAGTACTTGGCATATTTTCGGTATAAAAAGTCGTAATTTGAAAACGAAAATAGGTGCAGAGAGTCAGAATTCGGCTAAAAAATCACGCTCAGGAGTCAAATTTCCGACATTTCAGATATTTTGAAAACTGCAGGGGGGTTTGGGCAAAATACGACCCATTGCCGTTTTCAATAATTGGCATATTTTCGGTATGAAATGTCGTAATTTGAAAATGAAAATAGGTGCAAAGAGTCAGAATTCGGCTCAAAAATCACGCTCAGGAGTCAAATTTCCGACATTTCAGATATTTTGAAAACTGCAAGGGGGTTTGGGCAAAATATGACCCATCGCCGTTTTCAGTAATTGGCATATTTTCGGTATAATAAATCGTAATTTGAAAATGAAAATAGGTGCAGAGAGTCAGAATTCAGCTCAAAAATCACGCCCAGGAGTCAAATTTCCTACATTTCATTTATTTTGTAAACTGCAGGGGGGTTTGGGCAAAATATGACCCATCGCCGTTTTCAGTCCCACAAGGTCTCCGTGCCGTGTTCTGTACTCCAACACGGCCGAATTACTGACCATTCCCAGGATGCACGAACTGTGCATAAATTGATCACTTTGGTAATTATTAATTAATATTTTTGTCACATATATTACCAAATATCCGTCGGCTCTTTGAGGGTGGCGTGCAGAGTACATGTGGGGATACAGAGTACATGTGCTGGTACAAAGGATATGTGGTGATACAGGGTACATATTATTTATTGTGTCGGTGACAGGAAGCCAGCGTTTATTAATTCACGTTAAGCTTATATTGAGGTCCCCCCCACCAAGGTTGAATTACTGACTCAGTCCAGGATGCAACTAAACAGCAAGTTGACTCCTGAATACCTACTCGCTGTTAGGTGAGCAGAGGCACTAGGTGAAAGGAAATGTGCCCAACCATTTCTGTCCCGCCCGCGATTCGAACTTGGAATTCTCGATTGTGCGTCAAGAACGAACCAAACTGTGCTACCGGGACCAATGAAGCACAGGGGGTCCCGGTAGTCACTCCTGTATGTGAAAGCACAGGGTGAAAGTGGTGGTATAGAGTACATGTGCTGGTATTATTGGACCCAATACCCATTCTGTGGGTGTTATGGTCCCTATAACCATTCCCTGGGGGGTTGTGGACCCCCTTCCCCATTCTGTAGGTTTAGTGTAGTGTACCCTACTTTAACCGTTTTCTATAATACATAATGCACGATTCATTTTCTTTAATTTATATAGAGCATATTCTATTGTATAAACCTAAAGAGGTTGGTGCCTGGTGATAGCTAATAACTGTAAATCTACCACAGGATAACTACGAACATTAGCATCATAGGAACTATGAGCATTATGTGACACAAGTACTATGGTATACCCAAGACAGGTTGCTACATCACCTATGGTAACTGGTTTGTTGTGTTGTGCAACTTTCCTCTCACAATTCAAAGAAAGAGATCCAGGTGTGGTACGTCAGAGGAGCATGTAAAGGGAAACATTGTACAAAGAGTGGAAGGGTTAAAAGTTTTCAATTTAACCCTTCAACTCAACAAGTCATACAGGGATGATTTCGAGTAAAGTGAAACCTTGATTCTGTGAATCACAGACGGAACACTCACTTTCCATGCTGGATTTACTCACCCTATTTGACAAACGTAAAGCAGGGAATGTGTGAATTTGCTTCAGACGTTGGGACTGAGTTCAAAGATGGAGGCAACATTACAAGAAATAAAAGCCTTGGGAAAGCCACTGAGCATATTTAAATCCAATTTTTGTTTTCCAGTTGCAGAGGTTTCTGTTCAGTAAAATACGAGCCATTTTTTCCATTTAAAAAGGTAACTGCAGGCTTGGGCATTGGAAATATGTTTGATGTGGTTGAATCTCTTTACAGACAGACTCTCTTGGTTGGTTACCCTTCATATGATGGACATTTCTGCAAGCACTCCCCATGTTATCCTCTGATGTTTCACCGATTGTTTCTCTTCATTTACAAGAGCATGTATGTTGAATAACTTAAGACATTTGTTTCAATATGTGATTTATGTAAATTAACACATTTCAATTGATAATTGGTTTACCTGGTATGCTGTATTACAGAGAGTAGTGAAAAGGATGTGAACATAATATACAATGGTGTTGGGCTCTGGGTGATGACATATGGCCAAATTGGCACCATATGGGCTAGAGTATAGATCAAAAGAAAGGTGTAAGCCACCAATGTGACACACACACACGACAGCAGGCTCCACCTAGTACACAAATCCATGAAATGGTGGTAGGATTTTTTTTACTGGGTCAAATTAAAATCTGTTATATTCACAGAGAACTATTATAACCATATTTGCATCATACATGTAAAACCCAGACGGTAAGTGTTCAAATCATCATATAACAATGACTGCATTCCCTTAATAATATTCATGACAATAGCCGCATTTACCTAGTACACGTGACCATGAAACGGTAGCAGGATTTTTTCAAGGGGCAAAGGTAAACTCCATTACATCCACATAGCACTATTATATCTGTATTTGGATGCATGCATGCAAAACTCGGGCAAAAATTGTTTAAATAATCAAATAATGATAACGCATTACCCAGTGAATTAACGAATGACGATAACCGCTGTCTAAGGGTTAAAAGTGTTGCCATTCATACCAAATATTTTCCATACTATGGGGCTGATTTTACTGAGCAAAATTGTAATTACAGTCTTGAGTAACAAAATTACCTGTGTGTGAATTTTTGTTACTCAAAAGTGAGTCCTTCACTCATCCCTCTCCCTGTTGTCATCATCTCCTTAATATTATGAAGATCACTTTTGATGGTAGGACCCCCTTCCATCTTCCGTCATTCTTGCCAATGCCCAATGCTCCATTCAGGAGTAGACACCTCTGTAATAGGGGGTTGGAATTTTGGTCATGGTTCTTTCAGGTGCAGCAGTCAGTTGTCCTTTGCCCTTTCTTCTGCTGCTCTCCAATCTGTGGCCACACGTGTTCCTCTTGAATCTCCATCTGCCACTTCCACCCTTCCCGCTCATCTCCTCCCCGCCAGGTTAGTGCCACATTACTTTCATGTATAGTACTGGTATTTAAAACTATGAACTGTATTTCATTTAACTAAATGAGGTAGTAAAGGTACAATCGCATTACAATTATTTACAGTTAATGGCAAGTAAAGTAATGTTTGCATATGTCTTAAACACTTAAATGTTATATACCTCTAGGACCTTCCCCATTTAATACCTATACTGTACTTTGGAAGCAATGTCTCTTGAATGAATAAGGATAAACTAATTTGATTGTATTAAGCTTTACAAATGATTCTCAGTTTTTATTTTGAGTCCTCCAGTCACAGACCTAGAGAAAAGACCAACTAGGCAATTAACATGAGCAATTTTTTTTATTTTTTTAAATGTATCAAACTTATGATTAAAAATAACTAATAAATGTACAGTATTTATTTGGTAAATCAATTAAAACAATGTTCCTGAAGTTATAAACACATAGGAAAATAACAATCTCGGTCATAAAAAAACATTCTATTTCTCACTTCACTTACACTGGATAATCTGATGAACTGATACATTGACTACGAATCTAACAAACGCAGTGTTTGACAGGATAAACTTAGGAAACACTGAGGCACAACTGCAACCCTCAAACTTTCAAAGAATATACTGTTAAAAAACATCTTTGTAGCTCCTTGAAAGCTGCTGTTGTCAGCCAGTGATTCCTAGAAATGATGTAAACTAAATATATCATGAATGAAAGTTTCAACCAGTCCATAGTGCATGTACGAGCTGCTGGTGTATATGGCAATAAATGTGTCAGGTCTTGCTCGTACACACACTATGCACTCGAGAAACAGATGCTGTGAATAAAAGAACATAGATGTGAACTTGTATGACTTCATTCACTTGCAATTCACTTTATACTTTAATACTGTGGCACATTGTAAACCAAGATATGGTGGGAAGGAGTGCATATGTATTCTAAAACTAGAGATAAAAATTAAACAGACAGAAATGATGCAATGTTTACAAGTACCCTCAGTAACGACTACTGAAATTGTAAACAAAGAAATTATCCCTGGCTATTTACATTATTTATCACGACTGTTATCAGAATATATGCAGCTACATGAAGACTGTCAATGAAGGCAACCAAGGATCTGAGAATGAATTTTCACATGAATAGTGACTGGTTGACCTGAGACAGTAATTCACTAAGGACTGTAATTCTATTGACTGGAAGAAATAGAGGCCCTACTGAACCACTAATAAAATCAGAACAACTAATCCCTATGCTTAAAAGGTAACAGTTGCCTTTAACATCCACATTCTTCACGTAGTTTCTAATTGAAATCACTATATCATCTTAGGTGAAATTAAACTGCTTCCACATGACTCACAGAACATGAAAAAAAAAAAAAAAAAAAAAAAGGTTCAGTGAGCCATGAAATGCAAGGCTTTGGATACACTCAATCACTCCTCAGGATGAGTAGGATGATGATTCACATAACCTAATAAATGAATATATAACCTACAAAAGTTCTAATAGGTACTGAAAACCTGTCTGTAAACAACACATAATAATCACTGTTACAACTTTGCTCAGAGGTGATTGTCCTTTACAGCAAGAAAAGCTTAGAACTTTTTATTCAGTTCATATTCTACTTGTGAAATCTACAGTGTATTAAGAACAGTTTGTTACAGCGAAGCTAACTAGAGAAAGTGGTAAAAAATATTATGGTGGACCAATACCAACTAGTTCTTATGGATTCCGAGTCCACATGCTCACTCAAGAGCCAACCATAACCTTACACCTACCTGATGGTTCGTCACTCATTATAGAATGGTCAAGAATAAATTATCTGCAAATTCATCATATGCATCTACTTAAATTTGGTATACAAATCTAAGTCAAAGCCTATTTCTGATCAATTTGTGCAATGATGCAATTCTATACGTTTAAAAGATCCATTTTTGAACACAACATATCCTGAAGTCACTGACACGATACTTTAACTAGGTCTAACAAACCATAATTCCACAAACAATTAAATGCATAATATTCAATCAATAATGGTATGTCCATGAAACAGCTACCTCACAAGCTGCACAACAAGACACCATAGTAGCTGTGCACTTGCCTACACTCAAAACTAAAAGCAAACAAAAAAGCTGCTGCAGCACCTGAGACATAAATGAACAATTATTGGAAAGGCCCTTCCTTGCATGCGCTCAAAAGTTGTAATGGTTAACAACAACAAATATTACAAATAAAGGGCATATGAAATTCAGTACCGGTACAGAATAAGAATGGCTGAAAAAAAAATACAATTTGGACCAAATTAACCTAATAAATTTAACGAATCCTGCGCTCTTCCAGGTTTCATTTGACATTCAAGTGTTATAAATAGTTAAAAAAAAAAAAAAAAGTGCCAATCATTTATGTTCATATATTTTTTATACAAATATCTAACCCACATTTCACTATTTGGTTCTTCGTACATGGCCAATATATCTTGGTACTGTACCTAGCCTGCAGGTTAGGCACAAAAAATGTACGTAAATGGTGACTTGAAATTACTATAGTGGGCAGCCAATGACAGTATATTTAATGTACTGTACTCGTATGACCGTAGGTCACTCTGTTTACTGTATATATAATTAAAAACATGTTATCTTGTGGTTGATGATAACTTACAAGTCAGTATCATACCAAGCTGCCATCTGATTATTGTCACGAGGAGGTTGTGGTGGCATTTGCTGATCAAATGTTAAGTCTGGATGGCCGGGATGGCCTGGAGGTAGATCCCTGGGGTCTATAGGACCATAATTTGATCCTGGACCTCCATGCTGAGAACCAATATCCAAGCCTTGCATCGAGTCCACAGGCACATGATCGTAGCCTCCTGAAAATTTTAAATTCAGGCAATTAATCATGATCTGGATGAAAAAAAGGTAATTACACATTAATATAACACAATGAATATGAGTAAGTAAATTTGCTATTTGTACTTTATACATAGCAGCATATAGCAGCTTTATACATAGCAGTATATACAATCAAAACTCTAGTACTGTACTCTAGATGTCTAGCTGCAAGAAACTGGTAGTGGTAACTATGGAAAAACAACTCTAATTCCTCAAAAGCATCAATTGTTTTTGTGGTAAATACTAGCGTCGGACTAGTCATTGCAATAACACACTGTGTAGGAAAAGTTCACACAACCCTTACCTTGGTAGTTAGGCCCAGCATGGCCACTGTGAACACTTGGTGGCCCCTGTGCATACATGGGATCATAGTGACCTTCAGGGGGAGCTATAAAGTCTTGAAGGTCTGGGGGCATGGCAGCCATATCCCCTTGCCACATAGAGCCATCCTCACGGAATAAAGAATTGGTAAGCTCCATACTCAGCCGTTTCTTGTAATCCTGGGGCTTATCCTCCGACATGCGGAACAGCACAGCTGCCGCATACGTGGCTACAGGAGCAGGGGAAGGGGGGGGAGAAATATTATAGTTCATTTATAAAATTCATAACCAAATGATTTAATACTTGAGTTCAAAGATGCAAACTTCATACACAAATGCAAGCCTATGTAGACTAGCATAAAAGTGTACTTATACACAATCATAAATATAAATTTGTGGAGAAATTAAAATATAATATATTGTAATACGTATCTGGCAAATTATGTACACAACTAAAATCAGCAGCAATAACAGATAAAGTGCACTGAAACTGTCAAAACACAGACTCAGGTAAAGTATAACACTACCAGTGATAGGATGAAAATGTACACTTGTGTATATATGAAATTTATGTAAGGAATTTACACCAAGTCTTTTGCACTCTCCTGAGTGCTTTACAAGGTCTGAGTGTGTGATTAGGAGACTTACATCTCAACGTCTAATCTAATCGGGAGAGTGCGAAGGGCTTGGTGTAAATTCCTTACATAAATTTCACATATACAAAATTGTGGGATATTATCCTGATATTATTTCTGTGAGAAGACATTTCTATTACTATCAGTGATGATACCCACCAACGCCCTCGTTGCGGGAATGGAGAAGCTCGGTAAGAGGAGCAGTCGCACCTTCCTGCTCAATCATCTCTGCCCCTTCTTTATCTGCTGCCAGCTCACAGAGCACTCCTGCTGCCACACGTTCAATGTTTTCAATGTCGTTATAAAGCAGCTGAAAAAAGATAAAAAACATCAAATTTATTCATACCCAAAATACAAAGTAACAGTGGTTTTAATGAAAAATAATGCAAGCGTCCATTCAGTATTTCTTGCAAATATTAAAACAAGAAGATAATTATTAGTATTTGAAAAAAGTCATGTCTGTATATCCTTCAAAATAAGCAGCAGTCATGCTTATTCACAACCTCCCCCTTTCCAACACTCAGCATTTCATTGATCCTCCTCCTGTTTTGAGAGAGAAAAAAAAGGTACTTCTTATAGCATTTTAACCCTTAAATTGCTATAATTACAGCATCATGAAAAAACACTATAAAGCTGCTCCCCATGCTATATTGACATTTCAATCTTGCTTAAGTTGTTTATAAATATCAGCTGGTGACTAGTAACATAGTCACAAAATGCCTTAGGTAATCACCTATCACACTTGAAGAAAATTTTCTTATTATCCATCCCCCTCACTTGTATGCTGACATGCCGATACATAGTACATTCAACACAGACTACCATCTCATCCAGTTTGTATGCCACCAAGCATGAGACTAAATATATATTTGTATTTGTAATGAGACCTTTCAAAGTTGCATATTTGCCTTTTCCAGAATTTTTGGGAGTTCATCAGTCTCTAGAAGCTCTTAGCAGATAAGAGTACTTTTGCAGCCTCCATCAGCAGGTATGGTGATACCGGGTCTGCCCCACTGCCTTGTTGCATCTAGGTCCTGCAGTTGTATTTTTATCTCTTCTACAGTGATTACTATATTGTTTACTGTTACTTCTAGTTGGTCCGTCTTCTCCCGCCTAAGGAGAGCGTGCAGCCTTCAATTATACCTAGTGGCCATCAAGATGACTTCCAGAAGCATTTACAGACTACTAGATGCCAATCGAGCAGTGCAGCCTTGCATCTTCAACATTCGTGTTCCATGAACTTGCAGGATGTGTAAATTTGAATATTGTGTACTTAAAATATGTGGTGCACACAGTTTTTCTGTGAAAATGTATTTTCTTTTGTTCAATTACTTATGTTTTCATATATTTCTACATTTCTGCAATGCTTACTGAATGAATGTTATTTTCAGCTATTTCTGTATTTCTGCAACACATACTAAATGTAGTGTATCAAAGGGAAGATTAAATTAAGAGCTTGTCAAGGATTGGTGTCAATTTAAAAAAAGAATGAGATAAACACAAATGCAAAAACTGAACAAATCTGACAAACATAACACAAATGTTGACATAAACAAACAAATTATAAAGGGCATACCTGAACAAAGATAGGGATGACATTGAGCCCTCTGATGATAGCACGGTTGTGTGACTCGCGTGCTAGGATGTGTAAGGCACCAACTGTTCCCTCCACAATCTCCTCCATACGTACTCCATCGGCATAGGCTCCAATGCTACCAGAACCCCCACTGGCCACAGATGACCGTTGCTACCAAAAATTAATACACAGAAATTATTAATTTAATATAACACTGACAAATATTTATGCTAACATTAATGTACATTATAATGAATGGCATCCAAGCCAGAAAACTACAACAACCTAAACATGTCACTGGTCCCTTGGCTAAAATACTGCTGATACAGCTCTGTTTACAGAGGTTGTAAATGATAGTTTTAATGGTGTCTATCAGAGTTCTTTAGACATAACAATGTTTGAGTTGAAATTTGTTCCACGAGCCTGGGTACTGGAATCGGTATGTTACTTAGCATTATATTTTTCTCATAACATGATCCTAGTTTTTTTCCTTCCTTTATACACATCCTTATTTCATACTGCTAGATGCATGGGTGACAAAACAGTGCCCAAATGTTTCACCCTAAGCAGGTCCTCTTGTTTGTAAGGTAAATGCAATCCTCAGTACAAGTTTATTTCTACTGACACAATAAGACTTGATATTAAAATGAATTGTCAGTAACACAGTTATTATACAGAACACACAAAATGCACAAGCTTTATCGGAAACTAAATTTTAGAACAATTAAATATAAAAAGTTGAAAATATTAACAGGAAAAGTTAACTTTACCCTCTGAGTGTCCTGGAAAGCCCTGATGAGGAGTTGCACCAGCCGAGGAATAGCACCAGACTCCCTGAGTGGTGCATGGTTAGCAGGGCAGAGCGCCAGGTTGCGTATCAGACCAATAACAGCCTTCACCAATGGCCAGCGGGATGGTGGATGGAGGAGGTTCACAATAATAGGAATGCCATTCTTCAGTCGTGCTGCATTCTGGGCAACTTCAGCCTCTGGATGACGAGCAGTTAAATGACGTAGTGCACACACCTGTACGAAAAAATCCATAACCAATCATCTCACTTGGCTATTAAAGCCTCTAACTCTTCTTTTAGAAGTGTAATGTTATTTTGCTGACCTCATTATATACAATATGCCAATTCTCCCTTTGAGTGATTTGGACTAGGTTTATATCCTAGTCGGGAAGGAATGACTAGTGGCCAGTCCTTAACTATATGCTTCTGTTCACTCGAGCAGTGATTGGATACCTGGTTGTTAAATGATTGGCTGGTCACATTCCAGGAAAAACTAGTGGGTACAGCTTACCATGAGCTATAGGAAAAAAATGCTCTCAGCCTGCTAACACCAGTCCACACTATTGTATCTGCCATTACAGAGACTTGTTCATTATGACTTAATTACCTAAATGCAGAAGCTGGAAAAAATCTCGACAAAACTCACCGCAGGCTCCGTAATCTCCTCTCGTTCTCCAGCATTGTAGATGGTGGCCACGAGTGCCTCGACACCACCAACCTGGCAAACTGTTATTTTGTTTCTCTGGTTGTTACAAGTCAAATTAGAGAGGATGCCAGCAGCGCAGGTCACTACATTGATATCACTGGCACGCAGCAAGTGCACCAAGTTCTGAAGAAGCTGGTCCATGTTGTCCTGTAAGCCCATTATAAATATTAGCAAGTAAATTATTAAATAAAAATTAAAATTGTAAAAGAAACCTAATGGAAAGAAAAACTTGTATTTGTATCTGCAAAATTCTGTCTCCTAGTATCACTCATGCTCCAGTTGTATCTACGGTATATGTATACCAGGATAAACAAATTTCTTTACATACAAAAAAATTAAAACATTCAAAAATACAGAAGTTCATGAGTCAATTAAAACATACAACTTTAGTTGCTGCATCAGAAAGGTTACGCAGCGTCCAAAGGCAGTTCTGCACTAGACGAGTCGACTGATGCGTTAGGTGCATAGCTAGAGCCTGCATTCCCCCAGATTCTACAATAGCTGGTTTGTTGCTTGAGCACACAGACAGAACTGTTGAAAAAAGGAGATTACTAAAAATAGCTTATGACCAATTTCTTGTTAAAACTTTGTTACACTAACCTTGAAGGTTTCTCAAGTTTTGACACTCTTATTTTAATATTATCTTGACCTATCTATCAATAAAACTTGATATATGAATGAATCATTTACTGTGTACATATGTACTCACTTCTGATTTTTTTCCTCAAGACGAGATAAATTTTCATTTGTACACAAAAGTTTTACGACTTCCTATGTCATAAAACTTGTCATGACTTCTCAGCATATTTTGATGACAAATCACTTGGAAAATATAAGTTTTAATAAAAACCAATATATTGTAAATTTTGTTAATTCTATCTGAACAGTATTGCATTCCCATAAAATGACTGCAATTTGCATAATCAGAATTCTACCAATATTTTGTACTGCAACTGATCTTGCAGTTGAAACCCTATGGTTCATCTAATCATCCTTAAATGTGGCATCTTTTCAAGTGGACTTCCACTGTAGCTATGGTAATAGAAATTATTTAGTTTATCCTCTTGAAATGAAAGTCATACCTTTGAGAACTCGTGAGGTAGTCCATAGAAGCTTTTCATATGTGTAGGAACGTAGGATGCGCACCAACTCCTGTGGTCCCTGAGAAGCTAAGATGATGAGCTTTGACTCTTGATTGCCATAAGCCAGAATCTGCAGACAGTCGGTAACAATGGCCAGAAACTTGACATTGTTACGCTGGAGAAGAGCAACCATTTTCTGAAGCCCACCTGCCATACGCACAGCAGTTTTTGAGCCTTCTTGGTGCAGCAGTAAGTTGTGAAGAGTTGTGATGGCATAAAACAGGACAGACTCCACTGGCGAGCTGCAGATAACAAACAAGTACTGAGCCAAGGTGAACAATAAACTTCTCTAGATCAAGACCCATACCCACCCTTGATTACTCCTCTAAATGTCCAATATTCTCATGACCTAAAAGCATTTGCAGTATAAAACAGGTGAATGATACATCAATACTTATTATGTACAACATTGAGAAATGGGGTACTATGTAATCTATTTATGGATTCTTTGGGGCACCATAATCTTTATACAGTACCGTATACAGGTTATTTGACTATCAATAATTATTTTCTTATGGTTTTCCTAATAAGTGTGCACAGTTGTGAAGAGCAAAACACAAATTTTGCTAATTTTCATCCAAATTGCTTTGTATTAGATACAGTACATTTATGTGTTTTCAACATGTTATTGGAGTACATGATATTTAAGAACCTCCTTTAATTGTTGTGGTTTTGTTCTATACAATGGTGCAGGATATATTTTATGCACTGGTACCCGGATGCTGACAAATGGCCGGATGTTGATGACTGGTTGAATACAGCATCCTTACCTTACACTATGACTGGTTGAATACAGCATCCTTACCTTACACTATAACTATTTCCCCTTTATTGAATAAGTTTATAAAACTAAAACACATACAAAGCATACAAACATATGTTACAGAACAGGTTAGATGATCATGTTTATAAAAGCTACCTGCATACAAGATAAATACTGTATATTAAACAAAAATTCCTTACCTGAGTAGTTTAACTAGAGCAGGGATGCCACCAGATTTGAAAATGGCAAGGAGACCTTGACGATGGTGGGACAAGTTGTGCAAAGCTCCAACAGTCACTCGTGTTGTTTCCAAGTCATTTGAGTTGGAGAGGGCACGAACAAGAGCTGCTACCATTTGTTGTGAGTTCATAATAGCATGACGGGATGCCTCCTTCTTACTGAGACGATGCACCATCATGGCTGCCTGTGACACCACGACTTGGTCCTCATCGTTCAGTAATTTGATCAACTCGGGAATAGCACGTGTGGCCAAATCGGCATCATCCTGAGAAGAATTGGATACAATAATGCTTAAAACATTCATAAAAAAATTAAGCAGTCTATCATTGAGCTAAATACACATTATTATGTCTAGTAAAAGAAAAATCAGTACTGTTCTCTTAAAAATATTTACTGCTATGACTCCTCAATTTTATCGTTATATAGTATTTTAGCCATTTTGTCATCTTAGAACCAAATAATTCATTATTAGGTATCCTATTTTGAAAACACCAAGTCATGTTTTATTTTGCATGTTGAAAGAAAATGTTAAGTATATTTAGTAATTGCTTAATTTAATTAAGTTAATAATATAATGACTAAACCAAACCTGAACAAACCTAACCAAACCAAACTGGCATAACTAAATCAAACATAACCAAACAGCCAAACCAAATGCAACATAAAAAACAAAACAAACCCTAACGTAACTTTATCCAAAATAGCCATAATCAAACCAAATCAAATCTAAATTGACGTGATCTGACCTAGCCTAAATTTATCTAACTTAATATGAAAAGCATCTAGAATGTCAGCAAAGTTTTACAGACAACTAGAGGGTTCACAGAAAATGAAGCTTCGAACCACAATCAACTCTGCAAACGAATCACTCTGACGAGAAGAGAAACACTCAAAACTAATCTGATGAGTAAAATATAAAATTGACTATAATATTTATTAATTTTAATTACATCATAAAATAAAATCAGATAAATATTTATTAATAGTATGAAATGTGACAATCTAAATAAAATTAGTAGTACCGATAGTTGTCACCAGGCAGCCTGGCCTCACCAACTGAATGTAAGAAATAGTGGCTCCATCAAGGCATAACATTAAGAAACTACAGTATGAGATGCCAACCGAGACACAACCACAACAAAAAAGACAGTCTCATCCTGACTGTAACGAAAGAAGCACAACGAAGAGACAAACAAACAAAACGAGAGCCAGGCAACTTCATACAGAACTGCCACTGAGAAAAGATGCAGATGGGACCTATATTTTGAACCTGCATTTAGAAAATATATAACTAAGATTTCTAAAGCATTCAATTTGTGTAATTTTGTAATTTAATAGAATAATTACTATTTTTTAATATATGAGTCAAGACACAAAGATAAAAAGAAATCAGGAAAGCAATCTGACTTGCAAAATAAATAATTCAATGCAGCTCAAATTTGAATGCAGATACAGTACATCACATGAAACTACAAACTAACCTGGTAGTTAATTAAGTTCACCACTGCATGCTTGAGCATTTGAGAGGGTTCTGCCAGCCTCTGTACTGCAGTGGGTTGCTGCGGGTCAAACTGGGTAGAGGGAATCTCCATCCCCTCGTCAAGAGTCTCGGGAAACATGGCAGCTCGGACACGTTGTGACCTAGTCTGGTTCAGTTGTTGGTTCATGTCATCGACCTAGTAACATGATAATAGTTAGTTATATATAAATGCATAATATAACCAAAAAGAAATAAAATGTTATATGCAACAAGGTCATATAAAAGGAGCCCACTTAAAAATATATATGTTGATAAATATATAAAGTTGAACATGAGTTTATTAAAGCAAAATGATTCACTGTACAGGATAAAAAGAAAGGTACAAAACAAGATTTAATGAGCTATCTCTATTCCTACCTACTGCACATGAAAGAAATATCAAATAAGTGTTACAGCATAAAATATGACCCATGATCGGACACTGATTCTGTTACGTCCTTGAATGTCTTCCTCCCTTCCATGGGAGGAAGACACACTATTATATCTTGATATATTTCTTAAGCAATTGCATAAATCCAAAATATGAATTTGTCCAGAGATTTGTAGCATATCAGCCTCTCGGTTCTTCACAGTTAGATTAGACATGACCAGAACCTGAGTTCTGTGGAACTAGGTAACTAGGGGTTCTGCAAGAGAAAGCGATAAATAGAATAATTCTAATCATATGTAAATGTATGTTCAAATCGTTTTTGTGCTCAATACTTGTAGAGTGATGACCTCGCTTCTTGCAGGTCGGCATTCAATCCCCAACTGTCCAAGTAGTTGGGCATCACTCCTTCCCTCTGTTCTATCCAAAAATCATTACCTTCATAGTCCTTCCAAGTGCTATATAGTCATATTGACTTAGCACTTTCTCCTGATACCTCAACACTTTCCTTAGCACTTTCCTCCTTACCTCAACAGCTTGGGCCTGATGATGACCTATAATGGTTATTGAGCATCATAATAGAACATCTTTATCAAACTACATTATTTTATACAATAACTGAAAAAAATACAAACTTAACCTCTCTGTAAGCAGCCTTTAGTTTTGACACAAGCTAAAAAAAAAAATAAAGCTAATCACGACTTACAAATATTATGTATAGTGGCATAATTTTCACCAAAATTTGTAAAGTAATTCATGTACCAGTACAATAATAGGCTCAAGTATACAACTGCAAATTACCTTTATTTCTGTTTGGCAATGTACAAAAACTGACTAATTTCATAATAGCAATGCATCTTTAAATTTTTATTCATTTTTTAACACTTGAAAATACGTAAAATATTTACTTTTAAATATCAATTTGAAACAATGGCATGATGTCTTTACTGTACTGTACTTTGGCTTCAATACATTAAATCATGTATTTATATTATACTTGTATACATTGTGAGTAATGTAAGTACTGTACTAAATACTGCACACAGATGCCCATATATTGTACAATAATAAATCCTAGTTTCTTGCAATGGTAAGTAATTATTGTGCAGGTCCAGTGGCTGACATGGTTTTTACACACTTCAGGGACAACTGTGAATGAACAGGTGGATTTGTGTCAAAAAACTGTTTTCTTTGGCAAATAAAGATAGGTCAAAATATTATGAACAGAACCAAGAAATAGGTACTGGACTTGCTTAAAGTAGTGGTATTCTTCTACGCAAGAAGTTGACTTAATTGTTATGCATGGAGGTGTTGATTTAGACTGTCTACGTAACATTCACTCTCCATTAACCTTCCAAAATACTTATGATTTAGTAATGCTCAAGGCACTGGCACTTGTAGTATTTAGTCTCTCTTTAATGAACTATTCATTTTGGAACTTTTTGTGTTGAGAGTCTAATAACAGATATATATTTATGCCAGAGAAATACAGTAAATATACATGTGCTTCCCTGCATTTTGACTATTGTTAGGCCAGATAGCCATCAACCCCACTTCCCCCATTTATTACATATACAACCTTATGCCCAGCTAGCAAAGAGAAAATCCTGTATACCTACAAATTGCAAGTCTGTGAATACCATGCCGTCCGCTGTTCTCTAGAACGTAACTGGTACATGCTACATGCTTAAAATGACCTATCCTTTAACATGTTGACTGTTACCTGCTCTGTTGTAAAGGCTGCCTGGTTAAAGCCCTGCTGTGCTTGGCCCTCTATCCACTCGGCGTCCATTTCCTCCTCCTTCCCAGAAAGGGATGGAGCATTAGTGGTGGCGCCAGAGTGGATGCCCGAGTCACTCATGTACGTGCTCTGTTGCCACATGGCAATCTGTTCCTTGGGGTTCTGCATAGGCATATCTGCAGGGTTGTGGTAACCACCCTGTGACACTGTCAGAGACAAAGAAAAGAAAGTAATAAGTAGGTGTTCACATACGCAAGCGCTGCATTTAAATTAACATTGTTATATTTGCTAAATAAAAAAATATCCATCCAGTCCCAGTCCTTTCTGGGAAAAAAAGATTTACATTATTTTAAATAAATAAGAAGAGTAAATATAATGCCCTACGAAAACTACATGTTCTACTAGTATTTTTCGATCACAGCCAAATTATGAAAGTATTCCCAGAACGCACGATATGTACATATTGCACAATACAGAGTATATTATAAACATCCGTAAAAATAATAACATGTCCTCCTATGAACATACAGAACATATTAAAGAAAGATCACAGAATGAAAGGGAGAGATTAAGATAAGTTGGATGGAAGATAATGAGTGGTGGGTGGAGGTTGCAGGATGGAGGCTTGGTGGGTGGCAGTGGGATTGTATGGAAAACAAAGGTTGGAAGGCAAAGGTGCCAGATGGAGGTGGTGATTGTGGTTGAAACTGGGTGTAATTTGTGCAGTTAATGAGTGTATGACAAGAGTTGGACAGCCTCACTGGTAATAAAACACACTGGGTTCACACTTTTGTCCATTACAACCTTGTCTCAGAATAAAACAACCAAATCGTTGCCTTTTTAATACACCCCCCCCCCAATAACAAGATTATGTTAAGTTTTATTGCCATACACAAATGATTTACATTTCATCCTGTAGTGCAGTGGTCAGCACAGGTAGATATGAGATAGGAGCATAGGTGAGAAAGAGAAGCTTCACATCCCTGGTGGGAAAATATGGTTCAAATGCCTCCACTGTTTAAATGGATGGGATCACCCCCAGAGATGGCCAATCAAAAATTCCAGCATCAAGTGTAATGAAACGCCTCTTAATGGTAGAGCCCCAGTCCTGGGATTGCTCTATACCAGTCACATCAGTAGCAGAAGTTTTGTGTGGTCTAGAAAAGCCAGAACTTGGCCCCACTCACTGAAGTGCAAATAGTGAAAGGCCCGGCAAGAGCCGCTAACGAAACCATCCTTCAGTGACAACGCAGAGCAGAGAAGGGATCCGCATTAGGATATGTAACGTCCCAAAAATCAGACCCACCCAAGGACCTACCTCAACCAACAGCATGTGAGGTCCCCACCCTATCAGACTGCCTCTGAAAGTTAATAGCCCCCTCCCCTTCCTAAGGAAACAACAAATGACCAATTGGGTGGCAAGAGAATGCCCCCATGGAAAAAACCTGTGCATGACACACTCAGGAAAGAGGAGAGATGAAAAGAGAGAAGCAGACAAAAGGGTAAGAGACTAAGCCTAATCTAAAAAATGGATGAACATGGCCTGTCAACACACAAGACTGGCCGAATAAAATGCCATCAAATGTCTCCTGAAGGAAAGGGGTAAGCATTTTCAACAAGGCCACCAGGGCTGGAATCTCAGGCCTCACATCCTCCACACCCAGAGCAGAACCCAACAATGCCATGTCCTCAGAGTTGCTCACAGTGCCTCTCCACCTGGACCCAAACACCTAAGATCATTAAGTGTGAACACGCCCTGTAGTCCTTTGCCCTAAGGGCCCTGGAAAGTGCAGGCAGTTGCACATGGAGCTACCACTTGCCCACATCCTTGGGAAGTGCTGAAGCAAATATGCAGTTCCTGAGCAGAGCAAAAGAAATGCAGTCCAAGAACACCTGAAAGATAGAGCTCACCTCATGCCAATCAAGCATGTAGAACAGACAGAACCCCCTGCCAAGTTCAAGAAAAAGAGAGGGATTGTCATCCAGCCAGGATGAACCTAAGAACTTCTACAGCAGCCAAAATGCCAAGACAGACCCTTACTCAAAAGAAGTTGGGTCCATCAGAGTAAAAGAAGTCAGAGTTCCTTAGGAGGTAATGAAGCAAATTTGCGCAAACCACTGAAGGCACAACGGGTGAAGATGGAAACCTCCAAAAAAATAGGACAACTCTGAAAAATCAAACGAGACCCAAAATTAAACCCGATGGGGAGCAGCCAAGCAGTCATATTCATACATAGAAGCAAAATAAGATAAATTCTCCTGAAACAAAAACAAACCCTCTGCAGAGGGGATCAAAGTCCATGAAGGGTAGAAGGGGCTCCCATGGGCTCCTCTTGGGCTTTCCCTCAAGTGCTAGAACTCCACTATGAAGGCTCCAAGGCAGAGCCAAAGTCCTCGCCTAACACTTGCAACAAAAAGTGTCTTCCCAAGAAGGAAAGAGGGTGGGACCACCCCCATAAAAGGCCAAACTACACACAAAGCAAAACCCAGATCCAACTCTGAAATCCTCAAAGGCTTCGAAGATGGAAGGGGAAAGGGGAAACCAGAAGCTGGGCGAACCACACCCACTTAGGACAGGAAGAGGTGATGCAGACTTAGTCCAGGTGGAAGTTACCAACACCTCTAATTCCTGTCCCTAAACACAATAGGATGGTTTAGGGCATCCAGGGCATCCAGACCATTAGTATACAATACCATGAATGCCTAACCCAAGCAAACCTACTTCGCAAAGCATCAGCTGCGTGAAAAGCTTTCACACTCAAGGCTGAATCACTAAGGGTAGAGACCCAATGAGAACATACTTCATAGGACTCAGGGTCATAGGTATCAGTCCCAGTAGGTAGCATGGCAGAGGCAGAAAAATTATCATTGTCAGGTAGCAAAGATAAACACCCTTCAAGTTCCCTCTCAGTGAGCATGGGCTCAATGGGCCAATCCATGACAAACCATGCCAGAGATTTGCTGAAAGCAGTAAACCAATCAGAAACATCAGGCACTGGGACCACTTGCCAGAATAAGTCACCAAATGTAGCCTAAACAACCAGGCTATGAATAGTGACAACAGCTTGCCATATAGACAAGCATGAGAATCCCAGCATGCCCCAGCACAACCAAAAGAATGCCCCCAGCCAAGGGTCCAAGCAGAGGAATTAATGATTCGTGAATAGGATAAGGCAAGGCTCTCCACCCCAGTGACCTGGCCTCTCAGGGGGAAAACTTCCAAGCACACAAAAATGATAACTCTATGCAGGTCAGTTCAGCAGGAACATATCATAATAGTTCTTGCTATATTTCTTACTATATAGTATATAATTTATAATTGTAATGATCAGTGTTAGGCTTCTAATAATATTACCTTTTCTTGTATAAATGAATAATGAGCTTTAAATAATGTAAATTAAATAAATTATATATGCACAATCATTTTATGAATTAAAGCGTTCAATTTCAATATTGTATATATAAACACTTGCACACTTATGAACAGATATTTTATTCTTTCAACTATACTATTACCAACATGTATATTGTTTGTCTCCTACTGACTACCTACCTACCCGTTGTCGATTTTAAGGATCTATGTCTCTGTGGCCCAGTTTCCGACCAGGCCTCTGGTTGCTGGCCTGATTAACCAGGCTGTTCAATGTGGCTGCTCGCAGCCTGAAATACGAGTCACAGCCTGGTTGCTCAGGTATCCTTTGATACTTGGTGCTTGTTGAGTTGTGTTTGGAACACTGCGAGAGGTCAACCAGGTATGCCTGGAATGTGCTGGGGAAGAGTGTTGGAAAGTCTTGGGCCTTTGATGTTGATCAACTTCTCTCTCAGCGTGCCTATTGCACCTCTGCTTTTTGGTGGGCCTGTTTTGCACATCTTGCCATGCAATCAGGTCTCATGTGGTGTTATTTGTGTGTCCAGATTTGGAACCAGTCCTAATATTTTCAAAGTGTATATTATTATGCATCTCTCTGCCCTGCACTCTAGGGAATACAGATTTAAAATTTTTAGGCAGTCCCAATAATTTAGATATTTTACCGAGTGAATTCAAGCCGTAAAAGAGCTTTGCTCTCCAGGTCAGCAATTTCTCCACCTCTGAATGGGGTTGCTAGTGTGCAGCAGTATTTCACTCTAGGGAGCAAGCACTAATGTCTTACAAAAAATATCATTGGCATGGCATCTCTTGTTTGGAAGGTTCTTGTTATCCAACCTGTTATTTTTCTTGCAGTTGTGACAGCAACTTTGTTGT
The DNA here is from genome assembly GCF_040958095.1 of Procambarus clarkii. Classification (NCBI taxonomy): domain Eukaryota; kingdom Metazoa; phylum Arthropoda; class Malacostraca; order Decapoda; family Cambaridae; genus Procambarus; species Procambarus clarkii. Next base: position 23,861,008 of record NC_091211.1, on the reverse strand, counting down.
GTTCTTAAAAGTATGGTCTTTCGACAATTATTCTGGGCAGTACTACCTCATTTCTTTCACAAAATGAGCTTCCAAAAGACAGAAGCTTCAACGTCAAGAACCAAAGTTGATTTAGTTGTGTTTTTCCATGAAAGTGGCACGTCGTCGTCTTAGCACTCAATGAAGTACCAATAATGTGTGATACGGTATTATCACATAAGTTATCACAAGTTGAGCCTGGCCTCAGGCTGGGCTCAGGGAGTAGAAGAACTCATAGAACCCTCTCCACATATGCTCTAGGTATTAGTCAAACTGATCTACGATTTTAGCTGCTACATTACTAATATCTCTGTGAAGTGAGGCTCTATCTGTTTTTGTCATCACTTCCAAATTATTAGCCTTGGTATTCAAATCTGAATAATTAGTATAAAAATATCTAATATCATTTACACTTATTTAGGCTATTTATGTATGAGGTACATTTATCTTATTACAGAGTTTGGTGATCGAGTGGTACATTCTCGCTAAGCCGTTAACACGCACAGCGCAACTCTCCAATAAGATTACATGATTAGATTAGAAGTATTCATGCTAAGTTGACTCACAGCATTTATCTAGAATAGCATTGTTATGATTAGTGTTGTGCTATCATGCTACTCATCACATACCCAATCACACAAACTACATTAAAAATATAATAACTCAGAAGAAAATTAAGATACTACTGTATTCTACACAAATTTACCGATAGAAAAAAGTAAAAATACACTTTTCAAAAATTCAAAGGACAAAAATACAAATGCTTAAATTAAAGTGCACACAAAATTAATATAAGTCCAATAAAAGAAGCATGTCAAGTTAGACGATCGCTGCCATTCATTCTACACATTAATTAAAGAGCATATTTAGTCACACAAAAATGTTTGTAAAACTAGATATTACAGCTTACATTTGCAAAGCAGGAAAGAACCAGAGACCCAGCTGCAAGTGTAAATACAATAAGTAACTAATCCAAGGACTTCTAGATACAGTCTAAAAGATATCAGAAACCATCATATATATGTAATGGGCAAGCACACAATTTGAGCATCAAGTTCCACTGGATAAGAATATCATATTAATCAAGTGAATCCAATACTGTACCTCAAATACAATTTAAGACAATGTTTCCAGTATGCCCTAATATGTTTTATAGAACTCTGATGTATTATATGATTACTGTATTCATAAATAGAACAACAGTTTAGAATATACAGTGATAAAAGTTAAGGTTCAAGCCCACAATACGGTAAGGGACTTATGCTAAGGTCAGGGATCAAGGCATGAGCTTAAGGGGTCAAAGTCTGACCAAGAATTACACTAGTCTACCATCTTAACCTCAAGTCAAACAAACAAATGAGAAGAAATAACACACATTTGATAATCATTATAAATATATGTACCTTACAGTATCTCTCTCTTCCTTTACTCTCTATATTTTCATAATTATAATTGCAATAATATTAAAAATTTACACATTTTAATTTTACACAAATATAAAAAGGAAAACATTGATAAAAGAATAGGAAAGGGCAGGGAGGGGGAGGGGGGGGAGTTGAAAGGGGGCCAAGATTTAATCACAAAACAGAGCAGTACATTGCCTGTTACCAAAATACACACAAATATCATCAACTATCAAAGATGAACACACACACAGGCTGCAATTCAGGCATGTTGTGTATAAAAGCCAATTCAACGAGAAGCATCAGTGAAGCACAGAACTTCATAATGGTCCAGGTCGGATCAAAATGTTGTCAATTCTTTCATTTTCAGATTGGTGGGTTGGGCATTTGCCATTTTCAACTCATTATGTGACTGACTGACTGCTTCAATATACAGTACATTGTGCAGAATGTAAATACTTTTTGGACAAAAAGTAAAAAATGGGAATTATACATACAGTACAGTACTGTATTATCAAACAATAATAACTCAAAATATATACTGTACATGCAACTGCTAAAATATGTGATACTGTATGTAAACTTTTGTCATTTGAACATCTATGAACTATTACTAAGAAATGCATAGGCCTAGTATTTGTCAGATGTCATAAATAAATGATTGATGTAAAGTACAGTATTTACACTCGCATGCCAAACTCTCCTTCTTGCCAGGAGTGAATGGCAGTGCGCTGAATGTGAATATTTATAATCATTTTGTTTGTGCAGTTATTGTCGTTTATGTTATTTATAATTAGGGCACCGAAATGTCCATAAATTATTGCTATACGTAACAAGCGACCAAGGAAGAATCCACTTGCCATGTGCAGATTTTTTATAATTATTTTGTCAATAAATTACACAGTATGATTGTTCTATTGTATGTCAAAGAGAGAGAAAACAAAGATTGCTTAATACTAGCCCTGTAAATGTGTGTGTTTTTTTTAGTGGGGCCTTACCTACCAAGTGATTCAACTAGAAGCCATTTGCAGTGAACAGATCTCATACAAATTTTAAATTCATGTGGTAACAAATTATCATGAACAGTATTTATAGTTTTGGAATTGAAATGATTGCTTGAATGCTACGAGTATTCTCTAATACAGTACAGGTCATTTCAAAGCCTTACCCTGCATGCTCTTTCACAGAGCACAATCTACCAATCATTTTACATTCACCCTCTTAATGCTAAATGAACAGGGGATGAACATTGAATGAATACTGCCCAATCGTCCCATTTTGCCCAAAATTTGAATCCAGGCCTTCTCATTTAGAAAGTGAGCATGCTGATAACAGCACCACAGGGCTTTTTCAAATTTGAAGCCCATACAAAAAAGTGTTTTGCAGATATGTTATAGACACAGCAAAAACAAGAATGAAAAAAATCCAGTGGTAAATAAGGTATCCCTACATGGAATACCTAATTAGCAAACACAGTAGTGCAGGCAAGAAAAAACAAACAAGACACTTTGAACAAGCAATGCATTAACTGTAATCCACAACCTACATAAACAATTGAAAATAAATGACAGCAAAAATGTATTAAAAACTAAACTGACAAGACAAAGTTAATTACACATTTCATTAGACTACTTTTAAAGGTACTGTAAATAAACTGAACGCTGGTAACTTACAAGGCCGCGCTTGCTGGGGCATCTGATAACTCATGGTGCCGGCTCAGCCCACCTCTGAAACAGGAAAAATTGGTAACATAATCCTTGAATAAGAATGAGCATCAGTATCCTTAAATAATGTCCAATGCCTCAACACTGTAGTCTCTCCTAGGTATTCAGATTTGATCATGGGAAATCATTTGCAATAGTTAAGATACGCAATGGGAAAGAAGGAAAAGGAGGGTATTTTTTGGCGTGCATATCGATAATACTTTATGCAACCCTTGTGCAGTGCAAGGGTGAAAAGCAATGTCATCTCTTCATTTATATAATCCTCTACTTATATTATTTTAACTTTCGTCTGAACCATCTTCTCAAAAGACCAGCAATGAATGTAATGAAACGCCAATTTCTAGGCGAGCCCTGGTGGCTCCCTGAAACTATTACAGTATATGGGTATACTGTAGTGCCAAACTACAAAGTGCCATTAGTCAAGGAGTTCTTATTTTGCCTATCAGGAACCATAAGTCAGAACCTGGCCCCCCCTCAGAGAGGCAAAGAGAGCAGTGGCATGTATGAAAAATTTGAACTAAACTACCTCCACCTCCACAGGAAAAAACTACCTCCACTGCTCTGCAAACTACCTCCACTGCTCTGCAAAACTCCCTCCACTGCTCTGCAAAACTCCCTCCACTGCTCTGCAAAACTCCCTCCACTGCTCTGCAAAACTCCCTCCACTGCTCTGCAAAACTCCCTCCACTGCTCTGCAAAACTCCCTCCACTGCTCCACAAAACTACCTTCACTGCTCCACAAAACTACCTTCACTGCTCCACAAAACTACCTTCACTGCTCCACAAAACTACCTCCACTGCTCCACAAAACTACCTCCACTGCTCTACAAAACATGAATACATGACAAAACTACCACTACTAGTTAACAACAATCTTGCAATTTCACTGCAAAACTCACTATTTATGAGATCACTGACACTAACAGAAGTGATTCGGTATCTTGCTTTAACAGCCAGCAGTTAGTCAATTTCCCATATCTAATAGTGAGAAGACTTCCCTTCATATCTAATCAATGGTGATGGGGGCTTCTCCTGATATCCAATCAGCAGTAATAAGACTCCCACTGATACCCAACTAACAACAAGGAGACTTCCACTGATATCTAAACAGCAGAAGGATGACATACCTTAATTATTTACTCAGAATTTAGTTGGATTCCAGTTCCACATCAGTATTGCCCACACAATTAACACCTGTATTTCACACATACTATAACTGCTCATATCTAGGATTTGTAATGTCTGCCGGCGATAACAGAAGGATACAGTATAAAGAGGAAACTGTATGTAACTATCGCTGACAAGAGAACTGTTCCTTTATCTTGACCCACCAAGCAGTCATGTGCAAGCAGCATAAATCTGTATATATTCATCTGTGCACACAAATTAAGGCCAAAATACATTTTATGAATAGATTAATGGGAAAATTTGCCCCATTTACGTTCATTCTGGTTGCACACACTCACACACTATCATCTGAGGACCACATAAAGAACGTTGTGTGAGGAGCCTATGCTACGCTTTCTAACTTCAGAATTGCTTTTAAATATATGGATGGAGAAATACTAAGGAAATTGTTCACGACTTTTGTTAGGACAAAGCTAGAAAATGCAGCGGTTGTGTGGTGCCCATATCTTAAGAAGCACATCAACAAACTGGAAAAGGTTCAAAGACATGCTACTAAGTGGCTCCTAGAACTGAAGGGCAAGAGCTACGAGGAGAGGATAAAAGCATTAAATATGCCATAACTAAAAGACAGAAGAAAAAGAGGTGATATGATCACTACGTACAAAATAGTAACAGGAATTGATCAAATTGATAGGGAAGATTTCCTGAGACCTGGAACTTCAAGAACAAGAGGTCATAGATTCAAACTAAACAAAGATGCCGAAATATAAGAAAATTCACTTTCGCAAATAGTGTGGTAGACGGTTGGAACACGTTAGATGAGAAGGTGGTGGAGGCCAAAACCGTCAGTAGTTTCAAAGCGTTATATGACAAAGTGCTGGGTAGACGGGACACCACGAGCGTAGCTCTCATCTTGTAACTACACTTGGGTAATTACACTTAGGTAATTAAACACACGTACACACACACACATATGGATGAATGTGGATGAGGCAACACGCCTAAGTTCACTGGAGAAGGATAAAAATAAACGATCATCTCATTTAAAAGGATTACACTTCCAAATGAACACACTTTTTAGGTGCACTTCATCAAGGAAAGCTAACAGCATTTTGCCAGGAAATATGAAATTGCTGTAGGTTTGAATTTTCTCTGCAGTAATAATGTAATGCAGAGATTCTTGGCAACATATTTCACTCTCCACTTCACAGGAAAAAGATGTTGGAATTTACCAAAAAAAATAGAATATACTAAGCAAAGCATCGGGGCACCAAAGTGGGCCCTCATCTCACTGACACATGTTAACATCCTTTCAAACTCTGCCTCAAGAGGGGTCTTCTTTTCACAATTATGTAACCAAAGCATAAGCAACATACATTTTATTAACAGCAAGTCTTTAATAAAACTGGGAAGCAAAGTTTATGTGTGATTCGGACACACATTTCTTTAGACATCAAGTGCCCGAATAGACTACAGAGGAGACTGTAATTAAAATCTGATTAGAACATTTACACGCTTGAAATGCGAACTATAAACAGCAGATGTGTTGATCTCCATTTGATGTCTGTAATCATTTAACTACATCAACAAGAAGCATGTTCAATACATAAGCAGTGAAAGGGAACAGTTAGGTGGAACTAGTTTATGCATTAAGATATGAATGCTTGAGATTAGTGAGAATTCATAGGTGGCACTTTCCATCAGTCCTTTCCATCAGTCCAAATGGTATTAATGTGGATGATTTGCAGAAGTGTAGTAGAGATGATTTTCTGAGATGGCATTTAGTGTGACTTAGAAGGTGAACAGATGGGTAAACTATTGGTATAAGTAGTATTAAGTACTGCTGTTGTAGCCAAGGCTTTGATTTGAGTAATTGGGTTTTTAATTGGTTTCTTGAAAATTGGGTAAAAACCAATCAGTCAGGTTCAGGTTCTAAACCTGCACAGAAGAATAACATATTGGAGCAAAAGATACACAAGGAAATGCAGAACAGAACCAATGAGGAGTAAGAGGCACCATAAGCACAGTTTTGTATGAACATCAGACATCAATGGATATTCAATACTCTCCCTGCAACCATTAGAAAATTTGCATTAACAAAGGTGGATGAAGGGGTGAAGGGGAGGGGAGGATGGTGAAGGATGGGGGATGGTGGGAGGAGAGAGGGAGATGGTGAAGGAGAGAGGGAGGTGATGAAGGAGAGAGGGAGGGGGGTGAAGAAAAGAGGGGAGAAATGAACAAATCCACAAACCTGTGGATTTGTTCATTTCATACATCACGCTATTGTGATTTCTTTGTGTACATTCCAGCATCATTGTATGGAACATATCTTTCAATTCATACCATAACACTGCAAAACAACAAATATCTTTTTTATTGAATCCATTAAGAACATCAATAACCTTAAGTCTCAGAAGAACAGCAACTTTATTTTATCCATAGATTGTTCTACATGTTCACTACCATTCTTACATTGTTCCACATGCTCACTACCCGTCTTACATTGTTCCACATGCTCATATCCTTTATTCCACTGTTCCATGTGCTCATTACCCTTCTTAAATTATTCTACAATCAGAGAACACAGTATGAGCACCAAGGAATATGTGCCTCGACAAAGCTTGTTTTCTAATTGCCAAAACCATATATACTGTAATCTATACTCTTAGGTAAGCTTGGGGTAAGGATATGTAGGCTGTTCCAATCTGTCTTGGGTACAATCTTATCTGTATCCAAGAACATCAAGAACTCCACAGCTTGTCACTCTCCTCCTCCTCCCACCAAATAAATTGAAATCTTGACAGGACACAGGGGAACATTCTCAAGAGGCAATTGGTCAATTGACACATTATTACAAGATCACAGACCAAGTTTCTACTAAGACCAGCCTGGTCTAGGCCGAGCACTGGGGAGTAGAACTCTTAAACCCAATCACTGTACAGGTAAATTCAAATGAATCCCTCCCAATTAGTCTATTCACTTATTAGATGATTAATAAAAAGCAGTCACTCTGGTTTTTGAGCTAACACTATATCTCAAAATATTATTGGATGCGAGTTTAAGAGTTGGATCTGGTTAAGATAGGATAGGATGGGTTTATTTCAAGATTAGTGGTGACTTAGCACAACATCTTACGGGTACCCTTTTTGGAATATGTAAAATCCCCGGTCTTAGTAAAAACCAGTCAGTCAGTCCACTTCTCTGCTACTCAACAAAAACCCTGCCAGTTAGTTGGTTCACCCCACAGTTAGAGAAAAAAAACCCAGTCGGCCAGTTCACTCCACAGTTACTGAGTAAACCCCCTCACCAGTCAGTTTATTCGTCACATACACAGAATAAACAAAGTATTGAGACTCCTGGCTGGCCACCACTCTCTCACACTCGCTCCGCTCTCCTTGTTTCACGCCCGTCACTTCAACCACCACTTGCCCACGCAAATACCTCCACTTGGAACACCAGGGCAAGCGTTCAGCGTTATCGTGGAGGTGATAGCGATAACAGAGATACCGCGATAACAGCCTATACAGACCTCTCACTCCCCCCCCTTTCTCCCATGACACCTATCCACCATTTCCACCCCCAAGACACACCGAGAACACTTGGATTTGAACGCCTGTTTTCCCTTTAATATTTTTTGGGGGCCTGACCAGGAGCCCTATGCATCAGGATACCGGTCTCCGCCGCCTACGAGGGACACGCACACAGCAGGAAATGCCGAAGAGATGACGGAGTCACGGGGGAAATGGGGCGAGTGTACACAGGAGTTATCCAGCAGAAGCAACACACACATACACACACACACATACAAACACACACACCCCTCTCTAACCCATAACAACAAACTCCTTCACTTCATTTGTATGATACATATTCGCTCCCTCGCCCTGTTTCATAAGCCAAATTGCAACTCACCCTTTTCCGCAGGTTACTAGGTCTCGAATTCACGAAATATCCTGATCGTATAGTTTATATAATCGAAATAAGTAAGAATGTGGTGATTGAGCGCCACTTCCACACCTCCTCACACTCCTGCATCGATCGAGCCACTGAGCCGACGGTCAGGTGCACCCTCCGCCCCACGAACTAGTACTGTCCTAATACTCAAATATTTGTTATATTCATCTATCCCACTATCTCCAAACATTATCACAGGCTTGTATGGTATCATAGCTAGGTAATAAAGGCCAGTTATCCAACAGGAATCCTCCAAAGCAAAGATTTGCTATAATCTGCTTTCATTGATAACTTGTCAATGCTCTCCCAAGGAGAACATACGTCAGAATGAATCTGTAGCGCAAAGCATTCACAAATTTAGTGTCTAATGCACTACAAGAACAAACCCAATCCTCGAACAACCGTATGGGATTTTAAATAGTATTCTTGCGCGCCACTTGAGATTGCCATCTGTCTCGTGCTTGACTTGAAGATGAGCACTTGCGATCAGCACCTCACATCTCCTCGATCTATACCTCCATTCCTCTCCTCCTCCTCACGACAGAGATTAACTTAATCCCAAGACGATGTTCAGGGAAGGAAAATCTATCGTGCTATATGGCTTATAATATCTAAATGGCAGCAGGCGCCCGTGCTTGTTGGTAGAAGTGATTGTATGCACAATGTAACGTCCAGACGGCCCTATATACCGTACAGATATATTTTCTTAGAAAAATGTGAACGTAAACTATTCGATTTTCATTCGATTTGCGTAAATTATATAGCCATTATTTATCGAAAGTTTATCCTATCCCTTTTACAGCTATATTATCGTGTAATAATAAAAAAGAAAAAAGACTGAAAGTAAAAGAAAAAGAAAAAAATTGAAGAATAAAATAGAGACAAAATTGATTAACTGTAATACAACATAATTCTGAGAGTGAAGATCTCAACGTATACGTTATATAAGATCAAAAATTGTCGTACTAGAAAATGGTAGCGGCCTGCAAAATTGTCATTACTATTCCGTTTTGTATCGAGTCAGGATAAGGGCACCTTAGTACGACAGTTTCTTGACGTTGGGAAACCTTGGGGTCTTACAATATGAATTACCGGGTATATTATTTCCGTATAAGACTGCCGCCGGTGGGATGATTACGTATATGTTCAGATGTTGATTGTTTCAGTTCGGTTCAGTTCTTTTATTAATATCCGTTCCTTGTCACGGGATATAGCTCCATATCCGTTCTGTGAGCGGTGGTGGGGAATATTACAGAGACAAATTTGTAATGGGTTCATGTACTGCCTACCAACAATCATTTATCTATGTTAATTACAGCACTGATGAGCTAGATAAATAGTTTGTTTATATGTAAATAAATCAAGTCTCTTCACAGGTTTGTCAAACTAATATCACAGTAAGCTCAATTTTGTAGACAAAATGGTGATGCAGTGTTAGGTGGGAAATTATTTTGTCTCCATTTTATGAGAGAGGAGAGAAGAGAGGGAGAGAGAGAGAGAGATGTTGAAGATTTTCACTGGATGATTTCCACTATCGAACAACCCGTATTCTCATATATAATACATCACATACTGATGTCAAAATCCCTACCGGACAAATATAAACGTAGTACAATACTATAAATGACAGCGGCTTAGGACAACCCGTCCTCGACTCAAGTCCATTCCATCTAGCGGTCGATCCCACAGACGCATTCATAAATTTTAACATACTGTTCATTCAAAACAGGAATTCTCTCAATTATAAATTAATATTATAATATATTAGTATATTGTGCATATATAGGCATAGATTAGATTAGGTGTTTAGGTTCTGTTGGTGATTATTTGTATTTGTAGTACAACCCGTCCTCGACTCAAGTCTATTACATCCAGCGGTCAACCCCACAGACGCATTCATAAATTTTAACATGCTGTTCATTCAAAACGGGAATTTTCTCAAGTATAAATTAATATTATAATATATTAGCATATTGTGTATATATAGGCATAGGATAGGTTAGGTGTTTAGGTTCTGTTGGCGATTATTTATATTTGTAGTACGTGGGTGAAGCATTTATAGCGTTGTGATTCGAACAAAATTCGTCAGGGAAGCACTTGTTCCGGATATGTTCGAACGTCAGCAGTTGTGAGTCGTGTGTAAACCGCTTTTCATTCATAAACAGGGGGTTTGGCGGGTGCATGGAATCACTTTTGGATCTTTGTTTGGAGGACGGGCTGCAGCCCGTCCTCCAAACAAAGATCCAAAAGTGATTCCATGCACCCGCCAAACCCCCTGTTTATGAATGAAAAGACCGACCAGGAGACCGGGTCGACCTGGCCAAAAAAGAGAGGCAACATACAGACAGAGGCAGACACAGAGAAAGATAGAGATAGGGATCTCTCTCTCTCTCTCTCTCTAGTGGCTTCGACAGGGATAGGAAGCCGACGGCTTGTCAAAGTAGGTGGATGGTTCAGGGAAACAAGATTAGACGAGTTATATTTAAATTTTCTTCGAGTAATAATAAGCGGTGTGTCCACTCACAGGATGAGTGGCTCTGCCCAGTAACCTCGCCCCTCGAGGCAAAACTTAATATATGTTTTAATTTACGTGGTTACGACGCATAAGCTTGTATACAGAGAAGGCAAGACGATAGAAGCTTGTGCTGATCTTTAATTGGTTTCTTGAGAGGACGTGGAGAAAATATTATTATATGGAAGAAAGATAATCTAGTATGTAAACTGTTTGAGCCAGTTTTAGTAACCTTTTTTTTTTAGTAACCATGGGCCTACAGTTTACAGTTACATTGTAATTGTAGATCTATCATTTGTATTTTATATAATTGAAATATATTGATATAAAGCACACAGTCGGAATGAAATAAACACGAGCAGTATTCTTAAAAAGGTGATTTATTTTTTTATTTAACGGAGGCGACTGAAAAACGCGCATAAACACGCACTGTATAACATGTTTATTCAGGCTTGACGCGATATTTCCGGTGTGTAGGAGTGGTCGTGCAGGGAAAGGAGGAGGGTGAGGGAGGGACGGTGGAGGGTGAGGGACGGAGGGGGGGTGAGGGAGGGAGGGAAGGAGGAGGAGGGTGAAAGATGGAAGGGGAAGGATATGGGAGGGGGTCGAATAATGGAGAGGAGATGGAGGGAGAGGAGAGAAAGGTGGGGGATGGAGGAACGTAAGAAGGGAGGGGAGTAGAAGGACTGGCAAGGGGACGGGAAGAGAGAAGAAAAATAATGAGAGGGGGTGGCAGTGAAGTAGACGGAAAGGGAATGGAGGTAAAGGGAGGGGGAGGGGGAAGAAACGAAGCGATGAGACGGTACCGTTAGTGAGGTGACAGCAGCGACGGAGCTGTTATGGTATGGACGGGGGGCGGAGTGATGGCGCTATCAAAATTTGTCACGCATCTTTTTTCTTTGCCGTTTTAAGAGCAGATAACTGGCACCGGCCTCCAGCGTCGTCATACATTAGTCATTAGTCACTGTAACTAAAACAATGAAGGTGTTAGGTAGTGGTAACGATGTGCTTAAACACGAAATCCGGTGAAAAATAAAAATGCTTGGAAATTCTCAGTGAAAAGAGGCCGGTTTTCAACGGCTGGTGTTCGAATGAATTCAATATGACTTCTCCATTTGACTTTTAATTTGTTTCATGTGATTTCTGTAATATTCTTATTTTACATAATTTATAAATATACTTAATGTAGTTAAAAGATTTATATTAATGGTATGAGAAACAAATTAAACGAGATGAGCGACAGTTTTTCCCTACTGGAGCAGGGGAATCGAATGAGGGTATACAATAGCCTTATGGGCTGTCGAGCCACGCACCGGGAAATTTTTGGAATGGTGAATTTTCTCTTGTGAACACTTTTGCCAGCGAGGCTTGAGAACATTTAGGCCTAGTTCACAGGCCTATAGTTGCTCAACATATGGCGGAAATTCTTTTGGATATATTTTTCAGGTATATATATGTAGTTTAATATATAGAGACATTACATTTGTAACTGATTTATAGAAATTGACGGTACACAATCCTGCAAAAGTGTAACAACATAGTTTTATAGAAAATAAATCAGGCTTAACAAACCATGCTCTATTATTTGGAAAAGTTAACTAGCTAGTTAACCCTGTAATCTTCAGGGTAGTTAACAAATGGAATGTATTAGGCAGTGAAGTAGTGGAGGCTGACTCCATACACAGTTTCAAGCGTAGATATGATAGAGCCCAGTAGGCTCAGGAATCTGAACACCAGTTGAAAGGCAGGACTAAAGAGCCGAAGCTCAACTCCTGCAAGCACAACTAGGTGAGTACAACTAGGTGAGTACGTGGGTAAACAAAAATAACTTTTTGTTTTCATTATTATACATTTTTCCCGCCAAAAACACTTTTAATTGTTGATATACAGCCTAAAGTCCTCAACCCACAGCCTTCAATCTTCAACCCTCAACCTTCAACTTTTAACCCACAACTCTCAGTGATGAACCTTCAATCCCAAATTCTTATCCCTCATCCCTCAACTCTCTGCCCTCATCTCTAACCCTTCAACCATCAGCACTCAGCCCTCAAGCCTCAACCCTCTCCAAGTGGGTCCCGAGCAGCGGCCTGACATGGGAGATGGAGATGGGTCCTTAAGAGCAGGAACTGAGTACAATGGCAGTGACAGAGGAAGAGGTAAGAGATCAGCTGGAGGTACTTGACGAGACAAAGGCTGTGGAACCTGACGGGATCTCAACAAGGATTCTTAAAGAAGTTGCTGAAATACTGTGCAAACCGGTTGCAACGATGTCCCGTGCATCACTGCAGACGTGGTGGTGGTGGTACTAAATAGCTGGTCGATATATATATATATATATATATATATATATATATATATATATATATATATATATATATATATATATATATATATATATATATATATATATATTAAAAACAATGTGTCTAGTCGTACAAGGTTGGGGTCGCATAATTGGAGACGATAGTTATTGTGATGTAGCCATAAGCCATCAGTTGCAGATTGAGAGAGAGAGAGAGAGAGAGAGAGAGAGAGAGAGAGAGAGAGAGAGAGAGAGAGAGAGAGAGAGAGAGAGAGAGAGAGAGAGAGAGAGAGTGATGTGTGATCCAGCACTGATAGAACTCTATTAAGACCTTTTATCTACTTGCCAGCGTAGCGGTGTTACAGAAGGGTAAGGGAGGGGGGAAAGAGCATATCTCTATTACCCTCACACCACACGGCACCCGCCCTGGGGACTATCAAACATACAGGACTAGGGGCTACCCGAACTCTTAAGGCTAGCAATGGCTGGCTACCCAGCAACATTAAACTAGGTGCAAGATACCCTGCCACATTATCGTAAACAAAAAAGGCTGCACTGCAACGTAAAATAAACACAGATGACCACACGCTAAACGGTGTAAACAAGAAGCTGTCCTGCCACATAAACTAACCACGCGGGATTAATTAACTACAACATAAATAACCTCACGAGGCTCACCTACCGAAAGAACTTGACAAACAAAGCGTATCACCAAACTTTGCAGGGTGACTGATGAGCGTAAACGAAGGGTCAGTGGAGGGGATCAGGGTCGGCCTCCATGCCCCCCCTTGAAGGACGGTGACACTGGATAATCATGGAGATGATGAAACTAAAGGCGTCCTTACTGAGCAAGATATTCAGACCGTCCTCTTGCGTTGCCTCAACGGAATTTAAACGGCGTATTAAAACTCGCGAATCTAACCTCCCGACCTATGCCTGGCAAAGGTGATTGTTCCTAAGCTGGCATAGTGCCACGTTATTTGTACGTTGGGGGATTACGTTAATATATCATGTATTATTTGAGTGAACGGATTGCTCAATAGCGGGAATCATTCAATTATAATCCCCACGATCGTAGGCAGTGGTAAATATTAATGTAACCCGCGCAGGTCCACACCATCATACTCTGATATAAAATCCTGGGTGTAACACACAATATATAAAGTGTATTTATTGCATATATATAATTAAGTACATATATACACATACGAAGTGCCTCCACATACGGAGTGCCTCCACATACGAAGTGCCTCCACATACGAAGTGCCTCCACATACGGAGTGCCTCCACATACAGTATGCAGCGCCCAGGAACACGTCCTCCGAGCCTCGTTTCCCACATTCCTCCTGTAATAACTTGTTTAGTACATTCCCACGAAGTCCGTGTAGCACGGGCCCCTTAGAGACACGACTCGGTATCCCTTCAGGGCTACATGACTAGCGCTTCTCAGCTCCCAGTACTCCTTCAGAGCTACTGGGTACTCCTTCAGGGCAACTGGGTACTCCTTCAGGGCTACTGGGTACTCCTTCAGGGCAACTGGGTACTCCTTCAGGGCTACTGGGTACTCCTTCAGGGCTACTGGGTACTCCTTCAGGGCTACTGGGTACTCCTTCAGGGCTACTGGGTACTCCTTCAGAGCAACTGGGTACTCCTTCAGGGCTACTGGGTACTGGGAGCTGCTATAGACCCTCGGGGTTATAAATATACCAGAGGTTGACCAAACCACACACTAGAAAGTGAAGGGACGCCGACGTTTCGGTCCGTCCTGGACCATTCTCAAGTCGATTTTTTGACTTGAGAATGGTCCAGGACGGACCGAAACGTCGTCGTCCCTTCACTTTCTAGTGTGTGGTTTGGTCAACTTTTTCAGCTACGTTATTGTGACTCCTCGTCTGCATACCAGTGGTTAATATACTCGGCATACAACCCATATGACTCTCAGGCCGAGCGAGATGTTTGGCGGTGTTTCCTACTCCTGATGCCTTTGTTCACCTAGCAGTAACAATTGATACTCGAAGTTAGGCAACTGTTGTGGGTTGCAGCCTGATGGAGGTCAGTTGTCGGAACTCTTCGATAAGCCTAATAAGCTTCCTGTCTTCCTGTCTTCCTGTCCTGTGCAGCCCGTCCTTCCTGTCTTCCTGTCCTGTGCAGCCCGTCCTCCTAAGGTTTCCCAACGTCATTAAAACGATAAAATCAAAGTATCTTTATCCTAATCTTCCAGCTGATCCAAAACAGAAAATGGGACAGTACGACACTTTCGCGAGCCGCTTCCATTTTCTAGTACGACAATTTTTGGCCTTATGTGACGCAAACGAGCGAAAAGCGACGTTGTTTGTAAGAGGACAGATTGGGATTGGGTTCTCCCGGAAGGAGGACAAAGGTGTTAGTCATGGTTGCTCCTTGCCACCCACCTCGACGCTGTTACGATAAGTGCGTCGTTTTTTTATCTGTGCGCTCCAAGCACAGCGTCAAGGTCTGCTGCCCAACGAGGTTGAAAATGACTATCTTCACCTAAGGCTTCCCGGACCTGTGGAAATTACTTTATAGTATCGGGCGTGGTACAGCCGGTAATTTTCTCGTTAAGCATGACACCCTAACACCACCCGTTCAGTAATTACGCTGATAGCCTGTATGGTGATATTTGATCAGAGTGGGGCTAGGCTGTTGACGCCCCTGTTTATCTCTACTGTTTATTTGTCTGTTTGTCTGTCTCCGGGTAGATTTATATATGATTCTGTGTACTTGAAATATTTGCCTCTCTATTTATATCTATATTTCTGTTCGTCAGGACAAGTGTGAAAAATAGCTGTGCCCACTCTAACAAAAACTGTTTTAGGAACCCCCTAATAAGAGAATAATTGAACAAGCCCTCACAAGAAACATTTCTACCACATCTCAAGACAACTGGCACACAAGTTCTTCAGTGGCTCTCGTCTAAATATGTTCCACGCCACTCATGTTCCTCAACTTGCCACGGCATCCCGGCAGGCATCGATGTGCCTGCCGTTGACCCCTGATGGAGAGGTGTTTCAACAATATGATGAGGTCTGCCCTTCAAGCCAGGGCTAGCTGATTACCTACCTTGCGATGACTTTGCGATGGTTTCAGAACTCAACGTCCCCGCGGCCCGGTCCTCGAACAGGCCTCCTAAAGAGGGACCTATGCCAATCTGACAAAATATCTTACGAGATGGGGATTTTAAGGTAGCCATATGCATACGAATGCAACCTCAGTATATTTGCTAATACAAAACTGATACAAAGGAGTTTCCCAACATGGAAATAACTTTCTTGTGGCCAGCACGACTGAGGATAAATGTGTGGAGGACGAGCTATCGTACCAGCGACCAGGGTGGAGGATCACCGTCATCCTCAAGGTCAGCTGCTGACAGTCTAGAGGACCAGCTATTGTACCAGCGACCTGGCTGTGGCCTACTGTCAGCCTCGAGTCAGCTGCTGGCCATTTTATCTCTCGAAGGAGCAAATGCACACCTGCGTCATCTTCGTGACTGATATGATTGCACTGTGCAAGATTTTGCAAGTTTTCAATAATTATTTGCTATCTCTCACTCTCTCTCTCTCTCACTCTCTCTCTCTCTCTCTCTCTCTCTCTCTCTCTCTCTCTCTCTCTCTCTCTCTCTCTCTCTCTCTCTCTCTCTCTCTCTCTCTCTCTCTCTCAAGCCTTAAGACAGCCTTAAACAAACATACTCTGGAACAATGCGACTCCCAAATCCATGAATGTTTCATGACGTGTGACTGCAGCCTCTACTGCTAACAGCCAGGGATGCCAAATAACTCAAACTTTCTGTAGGCGACAAGATGAAAAATAAGAAATTGAACCATTAGCTTACGATAGCTAATCGTGAATACACTACTCATCGACGGTAGCTGTTGTATTTCAAGCAGTTGTATACAAACGCCCTCACAAAAAATGGAATGATCCATTACCAAGTGACGGCAGAGTTATGCAGATGCAGAGCGGCAAAATCAAAGATCTTAATAGAGGGCTGGCAGGTAGGGTCGGCGGCGTAAATCAGAGGGCGAGCAGGCGGCGGCGGTGGCCCGGCAGGACCTGATGTTTGACGAGACGTAATTGAAGACCACACACGCTAGATGCACCTCTCTTCTCTCTCTCCCTCTCCTAGCTCCTAGCGCCGCCAGCCACACGTCGGTGGTGGCGCCCCAGCCACGTGATTATGTGGTGCCCCTAACAGGTATCTCTGTGATGTCACTCCCACGTATTTCTTTGACTCCAATCCCACGTATATCTGTGACATCCAACCACGTATCTCTGTTATGCTCCCCACGTATCTCTGTCTCGCCCTTCCAAGGTATCTCAGTGGCGCCCTTCTCACGTGTCTCTGTGACACCCTTCCCACATATCCCTGTAACGCCCCTTCCACGTACGTGGTATCCCAACGAACACACAACGGAATGCTAACACAATTTTCACGTTGTTCTAACAGTGGTAGCAACGCCCAGGTCCATGCGCCGATGTTCTGTCATTAACTCCGCCTAGTATCTCTCACTACCACATACAGCCCCGCTCTTGTGCCAGGTAAGTCTACTACGGGTTCACTATAGCCCGTGCTACTTGGAACTTTTTGTTCCGCGTAGCTGAATCTAAATCAACAGCATAACTTTAAAACTATCTGGCTAGTCTCACGGAACTATCGTGAGACTAGCCAGATATCGTGATGTTGATGTATTAGTTAGTCTGTGTCAATGTGCAGGCGTGCAGAGTCACGCAGGCGTGCAGTCACGAGGGCGTACAGTCACGAGGGCGTTCCCTTCTCACGCCCAGGAAAAGCCAGGTCCTCTCTCTGTGATACCGTTTCTCTCTTTCTCTGGCCTAGGAACTCTCGTAGGCGTGACGTCAACCGTTGGGGGATAGGAAACCAGGAACACAGGTGGTGGTGGTGGTTGGTTCATGTCGGAGGTGGTGATAGTGGTGATGCTGGTAGTGTCGGTGGTGGTGGTGGTAGTGTTGTTGGTGCTTACCTAACAGTGCCTATGTGGAAGTGCGATCTAGCTCTTTATGCTCCGCCTATTAGCCTTGTTATACCTGTTGAATTACAATTTAACTTTTTTGACGCTCAAATTCTTTGGCAAATCTGGCCTTACAGTTATGGACGGAGGTGGCTTCCACTTGTTGACTACTCGGACAAGTTACGAGTATTTCCTCACATTCCTTTTGCTCATTTACGTCTGCAGCTTCCACCTGTGTCCTCTTGTCCTACTTTCAATTAGAAAAGGCTATTCTTGCCTCGTTATTTTGTATGTTATGATCATATCCCCCTCTGTTCCTTCTATCCTCCAGGGTTGTGAAAAAAAGTTACAGCCCCGCTCCTGTGCCAGGTAAGTTCACAAGGGGCTCACCATAGCCCGTGCTACTTGGAACTTTTTGTTCCAAGTAGCGAATCTTAAACAACAACAACCAGGGTTGTGAGATTTAGTTCCACTAGCCTATTATTACATCTTAACCCTCTTAATTACCTCTGGTATTAATCTTGTTGCAAACTTGTCTTTAATTTAGTCTTTATGTTTCACAAACTGCGGATTCCATGCCGGTGATGAACATTCCAGTATAGGTCTCATAACTGTTTGTTATTATCAATTGTTAAATTATCAGTTGCTCTGAAGGAGTTCTAACTGAGATTTCTAAACGATGCTCTTATATTTACCAGCGTCTCATATGCTGCCGATGTTGTCCTGTTTATGTGTGCCTCTAGTGCAAGCGTCGGAATAATAGCAGACTATTTAATTCAAATATTTTTGTCACAAACATAAAATGGTAATATCTTACATTACAAGAGATTTAGGTGAAATGAAACAAATAATTTAAGAACACAAACGTTTATACATGTGTATATATTTTTAGAACGGTGACAAATACTTTGGTTATGTTCGAACAAAATGGCGCCACTTTCAATTGACCGAACGCCAAAGGTGCTCACCAGGTCCCCTTGAAGGGCTTAGCTCTAATGGACACATTTAATCACGAGCTTAACCTGTAACGAGCGCCGCTGTTGGCGCGCACCTCAGCCGTGAGGCCAGCGGGCTCATGCTGTCCATCTGTACTGGCTAACTCACTGTTAAATGGGATTGAGCAGCGCAACGCGGTGACGCAGATGCTCAGACGCAATCACAGCCTCACTCCTGTGCCACTAAGTCCTCTACGGGATCACCATAGCCCGTGCTAATTGGAACCTTTGTTCAGAGTAGCTGAATCTAAAACAACAGTTTTGCCCGAAACGCTGCGCGTGCTAGTGGCTTTACAAGACTGTAATTACCATATTTGTATCCTCACATTCCTTATGTACATTCTTGTATATGCATAAATAATAAATAAATAAATAAATAAATAAATAAAAACAGCAACGCATCGCGCGCCTCACCTGTGGACAGTGATACCAGAACAAGTTGCCGACCATCTGATTTTCCTAGTCAATATACAACTTTGCCTGTTGTATATTTCTTTAACTATGATCGTCATAAATTTATATTATAAATTATTTTACCTGATTTACCAGAGGGCCACTAACCCCTAGTGGCCTCGACGAGGACAGAAAGCCGGCAGCTTGTCGAAGGTCCCCCATTTGCCTTGATGATCTTGATGGAACATGCATATATATATATATATATATATATATATATATATATATATATATATATATATATATATATATATATATATATATATATGTATGTATGTATGTACCACCCAACACTATTATAACCTGTCTGTCTTCTGTATACAAGCGTGTTATTGTATATAATTCACTCCTGTGGTTGTATTGGCATGTATATCACTCATGAATCTACAAAAGTATCACTTTTTTGACAGTTGGGTACAGAAGTACCCACCTGACTACAGCTGTACCCAGCCTCCTGACTCCTGTAGCAGGCTGACAGCTTTAATTCCCGTCTGGTAGCTCATGGTATGCCCCCTTATCCTACTAGTTTGCCCTGGAACATGTCCCGGTACTCGGTTTTCTCCCAGGTCCCCAATTACTGCTTGGCGAACATAGACGAATATTAAATGAAATAGTTCCCACTCAATCATCCCTAGGTTTAATACGGGGCTTGTGTGTGTGTGTGTGTGTGTGTGTGTGTGTGTGTGTGTGTGTGTGTGTGTGTGTGTGTGTGTGTGTGTGTGTGTGTCTTACTGCTAGGGGCCAACTACTGACTATCCCCAGGATGCAACCCACCCAATTATTTCTAGGTGAACAGAGGCATGTGATGAAGAGAAACGCTGTTAAATTATTTCAGTCCCGGTCGGAAATCTCTCTCTCTCTCTCTCTCTCTCTCTCTCTCTCTCTCTCTCTCTCTCTCTCTCTCTCTCTCTCTCTCTCTCTCTCTCTCTCTCTCTCTCTCTCGTTAATTATCAATTAATGCATTTGCAGCATATGGACATTGATCATAATAATCTCATTATTACTAACATCTCATTATTAGTAAGAATAAAATTAAGGTCCATGTCATTGAACAGGTATGCAGCAGTGTGAATGTTTAATGGTTGTGTAATGTATCATTGCTCCTCTATGTATACATGGTTTCACTATGTATGCATGGGTGGGGTCAAGCCATGCAGAATAGGCGCTTTAGACGCGAATGTTAGCTGCCTGCTGACAGAATCAGGGCTCCTGACGCAGAAGTTAGCTGCCTGCTGACAGAATCAGGGCTCCTGACGCAGAAGTTAGCTGCCTGCTGACAGAATCAGGGCTCCTGACGCAGAAGTTAGCTGCCTGCTGACAGAATCAGGGCTCCTGACGCAGAAGTTAGCTGCCTGCTGACAGAATC
The DNA here is from genome assembly GCF_040958095.1 of Procambarus clarkii. Lineage (NCBI taxonomy): Eukaryota > Metazoa > Arthropoda > Malacostraca > Decapoda > Cambaridae > Procambarus > Procambarus clarkii. The sequence goes on along the minus strand of NC_091211.1, from coordinate 23,840,165 downwards.
AGGGCTCCTGACGCGAGTCTTAGCTGCCTGCTGACAGAATCAGAGCTCCTGACGCGAGTCTTAGCTGCCTGCTGACAGAATCAGAGCTCCTGACGCGAATGTTAGCTGCCTGCTGACAGAATCAGAGCTCCTGACGCGAATGTTAGCTGCCTGCTGACAGAATCAGAGCTCCTGACGCGAGTCTTAGCTGCCTGCTGACAGAATCAGAGCTCCTGACGCGAATGTTAGCTGCCTGCTGACAGAGTCAGAGCTCCTGACGCGAATGTTAGCTGCCTGCTGACAGAATCAGAGCTCCTGACGCGAATGTTAGCTGCCTGCTGACAGAATCAGAGCTCCTGACGCGAATGTTAGCTGCCTGCTGACAGAATCAGAGCTCCTGATGCGAATGTTAGCTGCCTGCTGACAGAATCAGAGCTCCTGACGCAGAAGTTAGCTGCCTGCTGACAGAATCAGGGCTCCTGACGCAGAAGTTAGCTGCCTGCTGACAGAATCAGGGCTCCTGACGCGGAAAGCCAGATTACTCACAGGTCAGTGCTATAATCGACTTTCCACTAAGTTAACCTCAAACCCTATTACTCCAAAAGAGATTACCAATTGGTTGTAAATGCCGATTTAATAGATACATCCTTCGTTTCTGTGTTTGAGTGTTGAAGATGGTGTGTGATATTTTGATAATGTATTCTGTTGCATCGTGTTTCGTTTTGTTGACGTGTTGAGAGTTGCAGAGCTGTGAGGATGCCGTACCCGCACACATGTCTTCGAATAGCTCAAGTGGTTTGTTTACAAGTTGCTGGACATGTAGTCTGCTGGCTGAGGGCCGTCGGGCGCCGGCCGGACTGCTGTGGTTACTCGAGATTAACTTTCATTAACCTGTCTCATCTCTCTGGTGCCGATAATGGCTACTAAAGTGACACTAATCAGAGACAGTAGCCCAGGTTGAGGGGCTACTGCAGTCAAGGGCTACTTGCAGGGTTTGAAAGATAGCCAGACGTGATGTCAATCGTATTCCAATATTTTATGCATATGACTGAGAGTCCACATTTAATGGTGGTTTGAGTACGGATATAGCTGTACTGAGTACACATGTTATAGTACTGAGACTCACGTTATAGTTTATACACAAAATATTAAATCACCGATTTAATATTTGATATGATCACCACACCATCTTGTATGTGGTGATCATGTCTCGACTAACTTCTGTCTTCCAGCGACGTGAGGTTTAGTTCCCGTAGTCTCTCCTCGTAGCTCGAGTATTAGCCTGGTGGCAAACCTCTGAACCTTCTTCAATTTAGTCTTGTGCTTGACTAGATTTGCACTAAATACCCGAGCTGCATACTCCAAGATTGGTCTGACATATGTGGTATACAAGGTTCTGAATGATTCCTTACGCAAGTTTCTAAAGGCCGTTTTTATGTTGGCCATCTTGGCATATGCCGCTGATGATTTCCTCTTGATTTCGGGGGACAGGTCTGGCGTGATATCAACCCCCAGGTCTTTCTCTCTTTGATCTTTGAAGAATTTCATCTCCCAAATGGTACCTAGTATCTGGCCTCCTGCTCCCTACACCTGTGTATCTGTGAGTGTGAGCATGTGTGTATATTCACCTAGTTGTGCTTGCGGGGGTTGAGCTCTGCTCTTTCGGCCCGCCTCTCAACTGTCAATCAACTGTTACTAACTACTAACTTATTCCCCCCCCACATATATATATATGTGTGTGTGTGTGTGTGTGTGTGTGTGTGTGTGTGTGTGTGTGTGTATGTGTGTGTGTGTGTGTGTGTGTGTGTGCTTGTATTCACTTACCTATTTGTATTTACCTAGATGTGCTTTCAGGGATGAACTTGGCTTCTGTAGCTCCGCCTTTTATACGTTTTTAGAATAAGGCAACGACTCACTTCCCATGTTTTTATCATATTTACATTTAAAATAGTGTATTGGGCTAGTTTCGACGATTTCTTTGTTTAACCTATTGCGCTTAGCAACGGTTCTAACATTGGGGGAACTTGTCAGTGAAAAGCGCCAAGCAACTAGAATATATAGCACTGGGAAGGGGTCAGGATAAGGATTTGGGATGGGACAGGGGAAGGCATGGTGCTCAACCACTTGGATGGTCGGGGATTGAACGCTGATCTGCATGAAGGGAGACCCCTCGCTCTACCGTCCAGCCCAAGTGGAAATATTCTTTCTCACAACTCCGTTACTCCAGCACCCATCCGAGCCCCCTCATTTTGCTGTTCCGAACTCTGAACAATCCTGCTTTGTCTACCTTGTTAATTTACCTTAGCATCTTATATATCACTATCATGTCTCACCTATGTCTCCTCTCTTCCAGTGAAATCAAGTTCTCTCAGTCTTGCCTCGTAGCTCAAGGCCTAATTAAGCTGAGGAACAAGCCCTATGGGACGTTTTCTATCTCTGACTTGACCTGTATGAGGTAAACTTTCCACGCCTTCGCCGCGTATTCAAGAATGGGTCTCACGTTATCGGTAAGGCACGCATATTTGTTGATGCTAATCAAAGGCCATTGTTATGTTTGCTATGTATGCTCTGTCGCAAGTACTACCTGTGCCGTGGTGACCTTGTTGCTGTTAGTCCTGCACCTGACCAGGTTCCTGATTGTTGTCAAAAAGACTTTTTTACATAATCCCCATATTGGCTTTACTGCAGGTGCCTGTGACGATCGGAATCTTTACTCTTGGTAAAAAAACAGGACTGCCATTCTGGTTCTGTTTTGATAATGTTGCTGAAGATAATATGGACAAATCTCTGGGATATGTACGGTAATTCAGTTTTGCTGAGAAATCGCTGATGTTTTGACACGTTGTTCAAGGGGAAACCGCTTGCTGTGAATTGTAAATATTCTTGGAACTCTCCTTCTTTTTGCCTCCAGTCTTGCGAAGTTGTCTTTTATTAATGTCATGTCAAGAGAAGGGTGAAGGGTCAGAGTCATTAACGTCCTCTGAGAGTCTACTACGATAACACACGATTTGTTGACACAATAGTTCATACAGTCAAGCCAATAGTAGCAATCAATACAATCATACATGTGTCAAGTACATACAATCGGTCCTCAAACCGGCGGTGCAGATGTGGCTACACTCCTGGTATAACCGGTGGTACAGGTGTGGCTACACCCCTGGTATAACCGGTGGTACAGGTGTGGCTACACCCCTGGTATAACCGGTGGTACAGGTGTGGCTACACCCCTGGTATAACCGGTGGTACAGGTGTGGCTACACCCCTGGTATAACCGGTGGTACAGGTGTGGCTACACCCCTGGTATAACCGGCGGTGCAGATGTGGCTACACTCCTGGTATAACCGGTGGTACAGGTGTGGCTACACCCCTGGTATAACCGGTGGTACAGGTGTGGCTACACTCCTGGTATAACCGGTGGTACAGGTGTGGCTACACCCCTGGTATAACCGGTGGTACAGGTGTGGCTACACCCCTGGTATAACCGGCGGTGCAGATGTGGCTACACTCCTGGTATAACCGGTGGTACAGGTGTGGCTACACCCCTGGTATAACCGGTGGTACAGGTGTGGCTACACCCCTGGTATAACCGGTGGTACAGGTGTGGCTACACCCCTGGTATAACCGGTGGTACAGGTGTTGGTGACTCTTGGTATTGATCTGAAATGTGCTGGGTTCGGCTCTCTGCCTCACTTCCATATCTACAACACTCTCCACTGACCACAACAACTTCATTGACCTCAGCCGATACTTTTGTGGGATAACAACGCGACCTCCTGCCACAGACAAATCCCCCCCCCCCATTTACACCACTGATGGAAGCCCTCCACTGGGAAGCACTGCCCACTGACCCGTCTTATAGGGCCTCCAACTGCAGCACAGACTGCGTATGTACAGCCTCCATGGCTGTATACAGGCGGGGTAAAGCATCCACTGAACCCGCTACAATGAGCACTCCGTCGGGATCCTCGGCCTCAAAACAACTACCGCATGGGGACATTACAACATGTAGGTGGGTGTTGTACCCCATAGTACCCCCAGCAGTGGTGTGGATGGGACTTGTGCTCCATGCTACCCTAAACACCCACCTAAACCCACTGTTGAGGGTAGCATGGAGCACAAGTCCCATCCACACCACTGCTAGGGGTACTATGGGGTACAACACCCACCTACATAATTGCTGAGGGTAGTATTCTTGCGTCATAACCTCTTCCCTCTCACCCTGTCCTCACCACGACCCTTCTCACCCACGAGAAATGACGATGAGAAAAGTAGTCGTTTCTCCATTTTCTGGTCTGTGGTTTGGTCACCAGCCTCTTACCCATCCACCATCACCCTCTTCCCTCACCCTGCCATCACCACGTGGCGATGATGTGGCAAAATGTGACGGTGATATGGTGTGTGTTGCAGAATATGTTGCACTGTTGACATTTTGAAATTTTGCCATCGTCGCACATTTCTGTGCCGTTACTCTTGAACCTCATTGATTGAGTGAAATAAAATTATTTTTCTTTCGGGGTCGTGTTCCTCTCAAAGCCGCAGTGAAACGTGTTGGAGGGCCGGAGGGGGAGCTCTCTCTCGCTCTCTCGCTCTCGCTCTCGCTCTCTCTCTCTCTCTCTCTCTCTCTCTCTCTCTCTCTCTCTCTCTCTCTCTCTCTCTCTCTCTCTCTCTCTCTCTCTCCCCCTCTCTCTCCCCCTCTCTCTCCCCCTCTCTCTCCCTCTCTCTCTCACTCTCTCTCCCTCTCTCTCCCCCTCTCTCTCCCCCTCTCTCTCTCCCTCTCTCTCTCCCTCTCTCTCCCTCTCTCTCTCTCTCTCTCTCTCATATGGTCATTGTTTAGGAGTTTCAGCCACCTCACAATGGCCATTATTCTCCATGCACGTCAAAGGGGATTTGCAGAAGATTATCATCTTCAAGGTGAGTCAATAGACGTTCCCATATCTTACTGAAGGAGAATGCTCCTGAGGTGGTCAACATTGACCTCTCTAAATTGTTTTATTTCATTCTCTTCATATATATACAAGAGTTCTTATATTCTTGAACAGCCACTAACACGCATAGCGTTTCGGGAAGTGCTTAATCCTAATACTCCCCGGAATACGACCCGCCAAATCGTTTAGCAGCCAGGTACCCATTTTACTGTTGGGTAAACAAAGGCAACATTTCAGGATTAGCGCCCAGTAAATCATCCTCGGCCAGGATACGAACCCAGGCCTAAGCGCTCGCGAAACGCCAGACGAGTGTCTTACCACTATGCCACGGGGACGGCCATATTATACTGACCTTACAAACCATGTGGTATGAAGTCGATAGTGTGGATCAGCATTTGAGTACAGGATAACGTGGTCTTACACCGAAACTTGCCTAAGAGGCTCGGTAACATAGTGAACTCTGACCAAATCCCCAAGGGCAGTGACGAGGATTCGAACCTACGTCCGAGAGCATCCCAGACGCTGCCTTAATCGACTGAGCTACGACCATGTCGTAGAGGCGTCGTGCACCCACCAGAGGCGTCGTGCACCCACCACAGGCGTCGAGCACCCACCAGAGGCGTCGAGCACCCACCAGAGGCGTCGAGCACCCACCAGAGGCGTCGAGCGCCCACTAGAGGCGTCGAGCACCCATCAGAGGCGTCGAGCACCTATCAGAGGCGTCGAGCACCCACCAGAGACGTCGAGCACCCACCAGAGGCGTCGTGCACCCACCAGAGGCGTCGTGCGCCCACCAGAGGCGTCGAGCACCCACCAGAGGCGTCGAGCACCCACCAGAGGCGTCGAGCACCCACCAGAGGCGTCGAACACCCACAACAGTCAACAGTGCTCTCCCAACGTGTCCCGGGAAGAAAGAGAGACACATAGAACTGTTGCTCATTACGCGCTGCCTAATTACTGGTCTGCCAGCGGGCGGTGGAGAAGGGATACATGATACTTGGGAACCCTCACAGGCAACCCTGAGGCAGGATACACCATGAGGCCTGAGGCAGGATACACCACGAGGCCTGAGGCAGCATACAACACTAAGCCTGAGGCAGCATACAACACGAGGCCTGAGGCAGCATACAACACTAAGCCTGAGGCAGGATACACCACGAGGCCTGAGGCAGCATACAACACTAAGCCTGAGGCAGCATACAACACGAGGCCTGAGGCAGCATACAACACTAAGCCTGAGGCAGGATACACCACGAGGCCTGAGGCAGGATACACCACGAGGCCTGAGGCAGGATACAACACGAGATCTGAGGCAGGACACAATACAAGGTTTGTTTATTTATTTACTAAGCTTAAGGACAGCTTGTGATACCCTTGGGTAAGTTATAATGTTTCCCTGCGTTAGCAAGCTCAGGGAGTAGGTGTTAAGCTGAGCCTCTACCTTTTCCCAGGGGACAAAGAGGGGGCAGAAGGACAGGGGACAGGTAGGGGGCTGTTCCCAGGGGACAGGTGGGGCAGCAGGTAGTCCCAGGAAACAGGTGGGGCAGAACTTAAGCTTGTAAGTTCTTCTCTATCCTTTAGACATTCATGCAAGTTATGTCTCACTTGAAGGTAATTCTGATGATGCTATAATATTGGTGGGGGTGATGACTAATCCATTATTAAATCATGGATTAGTCCAGGTGCATAAATAAAAAAAGGGGGAAGGATCTACCTCTGATGTCCCTTAGTATGCTCCCTGAGTATGACAGCATACTCAAGGGATTTCAATAAGTTACTCAAAGATTTGGTGCTTCAGTTTTATCATTGATTTAACTAACGGTTTTAAGTACATTATGCTTGAAATATTTATATCAGAGGAAAAGGAAATGACAATAATACGAAAATGGTATGTGGACAATTGGACGTTACAATTCATTAGTAAGTCCAAGGCCCGAGGCGTCCGATCCGGATTGATAAAGCACTTACGCAAGTACTTACGAACGTGTACATCTTTCCTCAATCTTTGACGGCTTTGGTTACATTTATTAAACAGTTTACAAGCATGAAAACTTCCCAATCAACTGTTATTATTGTTATAATCAGCCTCCTGGTGCTTCGGAGCTCAGTAACTGTTTAACGATTGTAAACAAAGCCGCCAAAGATTTAGAAAAGATGCACAGGTTCGTAAGTACTTGCGTAACTGCTTTGTGAATCCGGGTCAACTCCCAAGCTGGTTCCCTGTGCACTCGACCACCGCCCAGAACACACTCACTTCTGATTCCCAGATCCTCCTTTCTGACGCAACCAACCTAATTCCCACGTGGATGTCTTTATGCAGGTAATGAGTCACAATAACGTGGCTGAAGTATGTTGACCAGACCACACACTAGAAGGTGAAGGGACGACGACGTGTCGGTCCGTCCTGGACCATTCTCGAGTCGATTGTGACAAGATTCTCAAGTCTTGGAGGTCTTTGATCATGACACTTGAGGTTCCTACAGCCTATCACTTGCCTGGAGGTCGCTTGTTCTACCTGTTCAGAGCAGATATCCATTACAGATACTGACCAAATCTTCCCCGGGGGATTCCCACTGCTACAGTTGAGAGACCAGAGCCTCGCTCAATATGTTCTCTTAATTTCCCACTCCGAAAACATGCAACTGTTTAGCCTAAATAGAAATATTCGAACACAAGCACGCTAACCTAAAGAGGCCGATGCATAGAAAAAACGTTAAAATTACGGTGTTCTAACTTGTACTAGTGCGTCACATAATTGACGGATTGGTAAATTGCGTAAGAAATCTGATGCATTAGGTGAAAGTGTGGTTTGGCCAGAGAGGGGCAACAGTTCGGAGGTATGTGTCGTGATGGCTTCGTCTGTCACCTTTCTTGAGGCTTCATGAATGTTCACAAGCTGCGCATCGCAGCGGTAGGGCGCGAGGTGCACATCGCAGCGGTAGGGCGCGAGGTGCACATCGCAGCGGTAGGACGCGAGGTGCGCATCGCACCCTGGCGGTGCACAAAGTACGTACCCTGGCGGTGCAGGAGGCGCACTCTGGGGCACGCGTGTCCCCGGTGGGCCGGACATCTGGAGGTGGTGGCGGGCCACATGTGACGCACGCTGATGCTACGAGCGCTGGTGCTCTCTCCTCTTATATAATTTATATATTTAGATATGATCTGAAGGAACTCCTTTGTCGTGAAGATTTATTATGGAAAAGATGAGGATACAATGCATTAAAAAAACAAATAAAAACTGACACTTTGTATTGAGTTGATCACGAACCAGTAACACGGAAATCCTCAGTAATACCAGTAATACTAGAATATATTAGTGTTGCTAGAATATATTTATAATACTAGAATATTTACCTGAATTTACCTGAAGTTTACCATCTCCCTAGTGGTCTCGATGGGTACAGGAAGCCGGTTGGTTGTCAATGGTCCCCCTCCATTTATCCTGATTTATCTTATGCAGCCGAATCTTGGATTGCAGCAGTGTTTTAGCATATACGACTTCGGCGGGTAGGAGATTCCATGGGTTTACGGCCCATGGAACCGCCTACCCGAGCTTAGAAGCTTACCACTTACAAATTGTTTGCGTTATTCAGAGAGACAAATCGTCTATGTACAGTACACATATGTACTGATCATTAAGACAAAAGGGGGACCTTTGACAAGCCGCTAGTTTCCTGTCCTCGTCGATGATACTAGTATTAGTGGCCTCAGGTAAATTAAGGCAACATAGATCACCATCACGTCACGTCTGGTCTACCTTGAGGTTACCTTGAGGTGCTTCCGGGGCTTAGCGTCCCTGCGGCCCGGTCGTCGACCAGGCCTCCTGGTTGCTGGACTGATCAACCAGGCTGTTGGACGCGGCTGCTCGCAGCCTGACGTATGAGTCACAGCCTGGTTGATCAGGTATCCTTTGGAGGTGCTTATCCAGTTCTCTCTTGAACACTGTGAGGGGTCGGCCAGTTATGCCCCTTATATGTAGTGGAAGCGTGTTGAACAGTCTCGGGCCTCTGATGTTGATAGTTCTCTCTCAGAGTACCTGTTGCACCTCCGCTTTTCAACGGGGGTATTCTGCACATCCTGCCATGCCTCCTGGTCTCATGTGATGTTATTTCTGTCCGTCCTGGGCCATTCTCAAGTCTAAAGTATATTTGTTTTATGTGATTGAGGAACCTAGTATATCATTTTGGACATGATTATATACACCGGAAGAAAAATAGAAAGACCCCAATATGATCCACGAGACTTCTTCAGTATAGTTAAAAAGAAAATACAAGACATAATCGTTTGGGAAAGAGCCATGATTTGTATACTAACAACTTGTATACAAGTTCCTTCCTGAAAGTATATTTGCTGGACAAAAACACTTCGTCTTGAAGCACAGCGTCACTAAGGGTAAAACAAATGTAAGATTTTAGAGAAAAACAAAAGGTGGTGAATGCCAGTTGACAAAGCCTCGCGGTCTCTTGGCGCTGAATGTGTTGACAACTGTCTACACGTGAGAACATGTTTACACTCCGAGAAAACAAAACACGGAGCTCGAACTCTTTCTTTTCCAATAACGTAATTGATTATATTGACCAGACCACACACTAGAAAGTGAAGGGACGGCGACGTTTCGGTCCGTCCTGGACCATTCTCAAGTCGTAGATTTACATCATATGCATGATGTAAAATTAATATATGTGGCTACATGAGACAATTGAGTCCTAGCTGCTTCTGGGTACACGAGAGATGAACAAACCCCCCTGCATCCGGGTATAAACGACAGGATTAACAACCCAGCTGTGTGTTGGTACAGACGACGGGATTTTCTAGCGGATTTTCTTCCCATTACAGGATCCTGTCTCTGCTGCTATGTCAGGATATATTCCTTGGGTTATCTTGAGGTTATCTTGAGATGATTTCGGGGCTTTTTAGTGTCCCCGCGGCCCGGTCCTCGACCAGGCCTCCACCCCCAGGAAGCAGCCTGTGACAGCTGACTAACACCTAGGTACCTATTTTACTGCTAGGTAACAGGGGCATAGGGTGAAAGAAACTCTGCCCATTGTTTCTCGCCGGCGCCTGGGATCGAACCCAGGACCACAGGATCACAAGTCCAGCGTGCTGTCCGCTCGGCCGACCGGCTCCCTGGGTGAATGATGCTGATTCAGGAGCTGCCTCGTATGGGCCAATAGGCCTTCTGCAGTTACCTTTGTTCTTATGTTCATACAAATCCCCCCATACGAAAGTATCCTATACAAAATACCCACAATCCATACACATGCCAATACTTCTCGAGTTTTACATGGCTCTGATTTGGGCCTGATGTTGATTATATAATAGGTGTGATGGTGCATGATAGAAAAATATATTAATATATAACTTATCGAACACTACTTGGAAAGTTCCCAAACTTAATTCGAAGCTTTGTAAACCTTCCGTAACAACTAGAAGGATAGACCATAAAACTATTGCTACAAAAAAAAAAAAGGAAAATCACAGTGATTCAGTAAAATTGGCCTAAGCACACACTAGAAAGTGAAGGGACGACGACGTTTCGGTCCGTCCTGGACCATTCTGAAGTCAATTGAGAATCGTAAGTCGATTCTCACAATCAACTTGATTCTATTGTGAACACGATGGAGTGTGTGTGTGAGAGAGAGATGAATAGTGCAACAGAGTGTAGAGGAGTGAGGGCGAATGAAGGAGAATATGGAAGAGTGTGGGGGAGTTAATTTAGAGGAATGAGAAAGAGTGTGGAAAAGAGGGAAAGTGAGGCCGAGTGTTGGAGAGCGAGGCAGAATAGTGGGAGAGCCAGGCAGAGAGAGAGAGAGAGAGAGAGAGAGAGAGAGAGAGAGAGAGAGAGAGAGAGAGAGAGAGAGAGAGAGAGAGAGAGAGAGAGAGAGAGAGAGAGAGAGTGAGTGAGTGCATAAGAGGTAGAGTGCATGAGAGAGGGAGAGGGGATCGTGTGAGCACTGGAGATTTGCGTGTAGCAGTGAGCAAACCAAAGTAATCCAAGAGAACATTCTCAAGATATTCTGCTTCACACCTATTATGTCCCCTCCCCCCCCCTCTCTCTTTCTCTCTCTCTCTCTCTCTCTCTCTCTCTCTCTCTCTCTCTCTCTCTCTCTCTCTCTCTCTCTCTCTCTCTCTCTCTCTCTCTCTCTTATCAAGCTTCAGGAACCGACAATGGAAGGCCGAGAAGCTTTCACACACATATATATATTCCCCCTAAAAAAGGCAACAAAACCACACACAAGAGGCGGGTTCATCAGACCCCAAGCGACCCATTTATCTCAAGGTCGCCTTTAAAGTCCATCTGAGTAAGTCATTTATCACCAGCTCGCCTTTTAAGTCTCGTCTATATACTAGTGCCAAGAGCACAAGCAGCGGTCACCCGTGGGAGACCATTATAGACTCCCAGGTTGTGTGATGAGATTGGGGGGAACAGCCTATGAGACAAATGAGGCCCACACACACACACACACACACACACACACACACACACACACACACACACACACACACACACACACACACACACACAGGAATCTGTACACCAGTTGATTGACGGTTGAGAGGCGGGACCAAAGAGCCAGAGCTCAACCCCCGCAAGCACAATTAGGTGAGTACAATTAGGTGAGTATACACACACACACACACACACACACACACACACACACACACACACACACACAGGCTGACTCCATACACAGTTTCAAGTGTAGATATGATAGGGCCCAATAGACTCAGGAACCTGTACACCTGTTGATTGACGGTTGAGAGGCGGGACCAAAGAGCCAGAGCTCAACCCCCGTAAGCACAATTAGGTGAGGACAATTAGGTGAGTACACACACTCAGTGTGAGTGGCTCTTTGGCTCTTTGATCTCCCGGGACCAAAGAGCCAAAGCTCAACCCCCGCAAGCACAACTAGGTGAGTACTCACATACACACACACACGTCACATACACAGAAGAGTAAGGGGAGACATGATAGCTACCTACAAAATTCTCAGGGGAATTGACAAAGTGGACAAAGACAAACACTTTAGCACGGGTGGGACACGAACAAGGGAACACAGGTGGAAACTTAGTACTCAAATAAGCCACAGAGACATTATAATTTTTTTCAGTGATAGAGCAGTTAACAAATGCATTAGGCCGTGATGTGGTGGAGGCTGACTCCATACACAGTTTCAAATGTAGATTTGTTAGAGCCCAGTAGGATTCTGAATCTGTACACCAATTGATCGACGGTTGAGAGGCGGATCAAAGAGCCAAAGCTCAACTCCCCGCAAGCACAACTAGGTGAGTAGACACACGTATGGCCCAACAAATGGCTTACACAAAGAAGATAACATCAATACCATTCGCGTTATTATTAAATATATTAATAACATTTACGAACCTACGTAAGGAAGTCTTCAGAACTGAACTTCATCAAATGCGAAGAGAGAAGGAATCGAGGAGACATGATAACCACATCAAAGATTCTCGTCAGAATGATAAGTTTGATAACAAAAATTCAGCATAAGACAGCGGCACTTCGTAGAAACAAGGCGCAGATGATTCACATGGAAGGTGTAAAGAACTTTTTTTTTTAGTATAAAGTTAGTGAACACATGATTCGAACAGAAATAGGATGGCTAGATGTCACTGCATAAAATGACAACCCGACAGTTTGTAAGGAGGAGCTTAGCAGCCACCGTTCAACCATACAATAACATTTAGGTGATTGCCTTTAGACGAGTACATTTTTAACGCCACACAGCCAAGGAGTGGCCTTTTTAAGCCTGACCACATCCCTCCATCTGACCACACCGTCCCCTGGCCACATCCCCCACATCTGACCACACCGTCCCCTGGCTACATTGTGGGAGACGGTTGTCCAGAGGGTAGACAGGAACGGTAGCTGGTCTGTGGGTCGAACCCAATAAAATACGGTAAGCCCCTTAGCCTCCAATAACACGGTTGTCCAGGAGGCCCAGTTGGAGCCCTCTGACCGTATATGTATCCTAGTGGAGCTCTCTGGCCGTATATGTATCCTAGTGGAGCTCTCTGGCCGTATATGTATCCTAGTGGAGCTCTCTGGCCGTATATGTATCCTAGCGAAGCCCTCTGGTCGTATATGTATCCTAATGGAGCCCTCTGACCGTATATGTATCCTAGTGGAGCCCTCTGGTCGTATATGTATCCTAGTGGAGCCCTCTGGCCGTATATGTATCCTAGTGGAGCCCTCTGGCCGTATATGTATCCTAGTGGAGCCCTCTGGCCGTATATGTATCCTAGTGGAGCCCTCTGGCCGTATATGTATCCTAGTGGAGCCCTCTGGTCGTATATGTATCCTAGTGGAGCCCTCTGGCCGTATATGTATCCTAGTGGAGCCCTCTGGCCGAATATGTATCCTAGTGGAGCCCTCTGGCCGTATATGTATCCTAGCGAAGCCCTCTGGTCGTATATGTATCCTAATGGAGCCCTCTGGCCGTATATGTATCCTAGCGAAGCCCTCTGGTCGTATATGTATCCTAATGGAGCCCTCTGGCCGTATATGTATCCTAGCGAAGCCCTCTGGTCGTATATGTATCCTAATGGAGCCCTCTGGCCGTATATGTATCCTAGCGAAGCCCTCTGGTCGTATATGTATCCTAATGGAGCCCTCTGGCCGTATATGGATCCTAGTGGAGCCCTCTGGCCGTATATGTATCCTAGTGGAACCCTCTTCTCTACTTTAGGCTTTTAATATTTAGCTCCCTTTTATTAATCTACTTACGAAGCTTTATCCTCTTACCTCTGGTAGTAGTCTTATTGCAAACGTCTGCATTGTTTCAATGTTTTGTGCTTCACAAGATGAGGATATATGCCTGGCGCTGCATACTCCTGCACTGGTCTAATGTAGGCTATGTAATTACCCTGAAAGATTTCTTGTTTAAGTTAAAAAGTTTAAATTTCTACCAGTTTTCCACTTGCTTCTAAAGTTTCCATGTCCATGTCTGCCACATGTGTGTGTTAAGTTAGTTGAGTTTGCTTATCACAGGACAATTTGTTTCAACATAAACATTAAACAAATCCTCCCGGGCGCACACTCACCTCTCGCTCTTATTTTTGAAGCCAAATAAATTCTTGGACGACGACGTAATGGATGTAAACAAAAAGGAAAGTAATCAGAGATCAGCATTTTCCTTGCCTGGGCTGCGTCAGTGTTACCAGATCAAAGCATCGTGTGGGACACGAGGCCACTGCTAAAAATGCACCTTTTGATCAGCTCGCGCGTCTGGTAACCAAGTGGATACCTTCCCTTGCCAACCATGTTATACTCCGCCCCTGCTCCCAACGTCTGATCCCAGGCACGCCCATATCATCACCTAAAGCCGAAATCTTTATCTCATATAATAAAGGAAATAGGTTGTAGTTTTAGGAAATGAATATGGTTGAGGCAGAGGAGGGCGGGTGAAGAAGAGAAGTGGTTGAGATAGTGGAGCCATGTTAATTAAGTAGACAAGTAGACGGTGACGTGGCTAAGACTCCGGGAGCTGTGTTTGTCTTCTGGAGGGATTATAGAGGCTTGGAGGTGATGTGGTTGGTGGTGGTGATGGTGTGACGTGGTGGGGATGTGGGCGTGTAGTGGTGGTGATGTGGTACAAACACCTGCCACACCACAGAGGCGAGGAGATCTTGCACAAGCACCCGCCACATCACACACAGACAAGGAGATCCTGCACAAACACCCACCACACTACAGAGGCGAGGACACATCTTTCCTGGCTTACCCAACAGCCCACAGTTAGCTCCTCTCGAGAACATCTACCGAGAACAACTATTGACCTGTACAACTTACAGTGGCTAATACACTCAACATCCGTGAGATGATTCTTCCGCTGTTGTAGCAAAGGTTAGGGAGCTGGTCGACCAAGCGGACAGCACGCTGGATTTGTGATCCTGTGGTCCCGGGTTTGATCCCGAGCGCCGGCGAGAAACAATGGGCAGAGTTTCTTTCACCCTGATTTGATTCTTTCAAATCTTTCAAGAGAAAGTTTGTTTTATTCACCCTGTTCGCCTAACAGTAAATAGTGTAAAAACCAATTTACTGCTAGGTGAAATAAGGCATCACGTGAAAGAACATGACGGCCAAACGGTTCTGTCCTGCTGAAAGGTGTGTGTGTACGCGTGCGCGCGCGCGTTTCACAAGGGCAGAAGCACCCCGTTGCATCAGCCAGTTGGAGAAGCACTTCTCCTTTTGGCTACAGCGCTAAATTGAAAGAGTTTCTTATCGCCACACGTACTAAGGCATTTTATATCGTTTTAAATAAAGGATGGTGTCAAATGTCGCGCGATCCTGCACAGCTTAGCAAGAGCTTGGAGCTTGCACAAGGGTCGATGCGCAGTAGTGCTCCACTAGAGAGCTCCACAGCGCACACAATACGATGAGCAGCGCTCCTGATTTCAGCGCATAAACGAACCTGGAATTTATATTTTCGAAATCAAAGTTATCGGAAGAGTAGATCACTGTACAAAGTATCTTGTATAGGAAAAATATTACACCCAAAGATCAACACAAATAACTCGAGCAGAAGAATGTGTCACAAAATACAAAGAAAAACAAACGAAAAAATATAAAACACGAGTAAAAGGGACAAAGTACATATTGAACCACTTGTGTGAGATATGAATCTTGATGGGATAAAATACACTACATTCGCTAACATTTGTGGAGGTACAAGCGAACGCTGCCAGGCTGACAAGATGGTGAAATATTACACGCTTATCTTATAACACAGTTTACATTCTAACACATCTTATCTTATAGCTCAACTTATAACAAGGCTTATCTTACAACCCGGGGAATTTCATCAAACGGATTAACTCGTATCACATGTGTAGCCTGGCCTAGTTTAACATAGTCAAGCTGTAACATAGCTTAGCTGTAACATAGCCTAGCTGTAACATAGTCTAGCTGTAACATAGTCTAGCTGTAACATAGCTTAGCTGTAACATAGCCTAGCTGTAACATAGCCTAGCTGTAACATAGCTTAGCTGTAACATAGCCTAGCTGTAACATAGCCTAGCTGTAACATAGCTTAGCTGTAACATAGCCTAGCTGTAACATAGCTTAGCTGTAACATAGCTTAGCTGTAACATAACCAAGCTGTAACATAGCTTAACTGTAACATAGCTTAGCTATGTTTAAAGCTTCACAGCAAAACAAGGAGCATGAACCAGCTGAGCCAAGCCATCCATGACGATAACAGTGTAGCCGTTTCACACAGAGATTACTAAGCCTGGCTGCAGGCGAGGAAGGTGAGCACAAGTATGATATATCTACCACAGTGCACCAAACGTTCCGTCACAGCTCTGACTTACTACCAACAATACACTCAGGATGATCCCTGCATCCGCAGCACCTTATTGTCCTCGCCTGATGACCTGCCGCTGACTGCCGCTGTTTATAAACAAGGCGCGTTCGCGGACTACATTATAAACGAAGCCTCTCGTTATTGTGGTCCTTCTCTTCTGTAACTCTGAAATCTGTTCTGCATAGCATATCGTTGTGCTGCAAGTGAATTTACTTGACTTTAACTCCTGAATGAATATATATATATATATATATATATATATATATATATATATATATATATATATATATATATATATATATATATATATATATATATATATATATATATCTGACAAGGAACAGATATGTAACCCACATGGGCCTTGACTTTCCAGGATACGTTAGACAAGGTCTAACAACATCGAATTAATGTTACACACACACACACACACACACACATACAGGGTGTGTGTGTGTGTGTGTGTGTGTATATAACAATACAGGGGCCTCGTAGCCTGGTGGATAGCGCGCAGGACTCGTAATTCTGTGGCGCGGGTTCGATTCCCGCACGAGGCAGAAACAAATGGGCAAAGTTTCTTTCATCCTAAGTGCCCCTGTTACCTAGCAGTAAATAGGTACCTGGGAGTTAGTCAGCTGTCACGGGCTGCTTCCTGGTGTGTGTGTGTGTGTGTGTGTGGTGTGGAAAAAAAAAGTAGTTAGTAAACAGTTGATTGACAGTTGAGAGGCGGGCCGAAAGAGCAAAGCTCAACCCCCGTAAAAACACAACACAACTAGTAAACACATACATCGTGTCAGCAAGGCGGACAGCCGCCGGCTATCATATCCCATACTGTTTTTCTCATTTCTAAACTTTTCCCTTCCCCATACCTTTCTATCTCCTCTACAAAAAAACTTCTAGGACTATATAATATATATATATATATATTAACTATAATAGGGGTGGTAGGAGAGGAAAAGATTAAAGTATTCAGTGAGAATCCACAAGGTCTTCTCTGAACACTTTATTTTCTTCTTCGGGGATGTGGGTCCCTTTAATTAAACCAGTGGTGGTACCCCTATATATATTAACGTGTTTATAAAGTTTAGGAAGAAATAAACGAAGTTATGAATATATTTCAGAGACTGTTGTGATCCTTTTGTTGAATCACTTATGATATAAAAAGATTATTGATCTGTATATGTATGTGTGTACATGAATATTTATAAATGTACATGTATATGTATATTTATGTAACTAGCTTTACCAGATTTGCCACTTGCAAATCGAATTCTGGGGTTCAGTCGATTTACCCATTACGTGCCTCTGTAACCCTTTACACCACCGCCCACGCGATAGGTATGGGGTGCACAATAAATAAATGAGGGAAGGGAGGGAACTATCAGAGGAAAGCACCAAGCCAATACGACTATACATCACTGGGAATGGATCAGGATAAGGGTTTGAGGTAAGACGGGGGGAAGGAATGGTGGCCAACCACTTGTGGACGGTCGAAGATTGAACACCGACTTGCTTGAAGCGAGACCGTCGCTCTACCGTCCAGCCCAAGAGGTTGGGCACTAAGGTTAAGAGCAGTCGGATATACACACACCTGTGTCAAAGAGGCCAGAGTTGTTATGTACCCCTGGGCGAGGTGACGGGGTCGGGGAGTGGTCAGGTTTTATGACGCCCGTGACTCTTTTGTTCTATATACCAGCTGACGTGGTCTACCTGAGGACGTGGTCTACCAGCGGACGTGGTATACCAGCGGACGTGGTCTACCTGAGGACGTGGTCTACCAGCGGACGTGGTATACCAGCGGACGTGGTCTACCTGAGGACGTGGTCTACCAGCGGACGTGGTATACCAGCGGACGTGGTCTACCTGAGGACGTGGTCTACCAGCGGACGTGGTCTACCAGCGGACGTGGTCTACCAGCGGACGTGGTCTTCAACAGGATGTGATCTACCTCAAAAAGTAGTCTACCAGACGACGCGGTCCCATCCCAAGTCCTTATCCTGATCCCTTGCTTCCAGGTACTATACAGTCGCAATGGCTTGGCAACTTTCTCCTGACAATTCCCTTCCCCCCAAACCTCGAACGGTGGAACACGTGACTTAACTGTCACCTATCGATTGCGCTCACCAAATATCCGGACGATTAATGCCTTATTTCCTGTGAAATGTTCCAACACGCTTCAAACATCGCCTTAAACGCTATTATAACAGGTATTAACGAGCGAAGGCAATATCAATCGACCGTCGTTCACATACGCTGAAGGGAAACGACAACAAGCTGGGGAAATGAAGGGACCATTTTTGGCTTCGTACACGGGGACATGTCTTTGAGACGCCGCCGTCCCACTGGGTAGTGCTCGGCTAACGTGACCCTATGACTGGTGCGCTATTCTGATGGTCATCTAAATTCTCCCGCGTATTCCTTTCTGTTTTCTTGCGCACCCAGGTGTATGATCTGCGGTCGGTCGATCGGTCGCTTGGTCGGCAGGAGTGGTCAGTCCACAGTAGTGGTTGGTCGGCAATAGAGGTTAGTCCACAGTAGTGGTTGGTCGGCAGTAGAGGTTAGTCCACAGTAGTGGTTGGTCGGCAGTAGAGGTTAGTCCACAGTAGTGGTTGGTCGGCAGTAGAGGTTAGTCCACAGTAGTGGTTGGTCGGCAGTAGAGGTTAGTCCACAGTAGTGGTTGGTCGGCAGTAGAGGTTAGTCCACAGTAGTGGTTGGTCGGCAGTAGAGGTTAGTCCACAGTAGTGGTTGGTCGGCAGTAGAGGTTAGTCCACAGTAGTGGATTAATGCCTAATATCATGTCTAGTACAGAGACTGAACAACTGGGCAAGCACGACACAGACTGAGCTATTGGGTATTTATCTAGCCACTGAGTACCTTAAGCTCAATGGTGGTGGAGTGATATCTGTGACTCTAAAAGTGCTCTGCTGCCCTTAAATAACCCATCACAATGTATGTCTGAAGTAGCTTGTAATATTAAATAGAATGTAATTTTTGCCAATGATAATAATTATTGTATAAAATTTGTGTGGATCCCATCCCATGTTGGAGTTGGAAAACATGACTTCGTAGATCGATTGGCCAATGAGGCTTGAAGAAAAGAAAACACTGATTATGACTTCGGACTATCTAATGCAGTTATTAGAAACATACAAATTAAAGAAATTAATTCAGATTTAAAAGAACTAAGAAATGCTGAAACCTGAAAGCTGCAGGCATTAAAAGCTATGACAACTTTTGTAATAATAGGTATTTGTATTGTCAGCACAGTAACCGGACCAGCCAATGTGATATAATCATTGCGCGAATTCGCCTTGGCTACAGACACATCTGGCAGGTTAGTGAGGCTGAACCACTACCAGAATATTCAGATTGTAAACTCTGTGACAAACCTTTTATGCATTCACTAGAACACTATATTGTTGAATGTGAAACCGTAAAAGACTTTAGACCTCCTGGCCTCTTGTACCACCAACTGTGTAACTATTTCATTGACTCAGGTGTTCTGGACGACATCCTAACAATTTATCCAAAATTCGCTTGTCCATTTTAAAGAATGAAGAACAATTTTATTTATATTACTTCTAAGCTGCATCACTTATGGACCCATCCCTGCCCTTGTGTGGCAGTGCACAATAGAAAGATGTTTTTACATATTCATACATTAAAACATTGATTGTAACCATGATATATATATATATATGCTTCCGCCTACAGTAAACTGTAGGCGGAAGCCTATTGTCTATTGTCAGCCTATTGGCCTATTGTCTTGTGTATGACCGTCTGTCCTGCGTGACAGTGAATACCGGACCTAGCACTCGTGCCATCGTAGGCCTGTTATTATAAATTGTATTACTTCATTAAGTCCCTTTCACACAGATTCGTGGGTAAGTTACAGAGATTTATGCTAGTATTTTTCTGAATATAATTACCCATTTGTCTCCACCAACAAAACGTAATAGTTTTCCCTCCCACTCACTCCTTGCTTCCTAACTCTTATTTCTTGCTTCCTCACACACTCCGCGTTTTCTGTCACACACAGGTAGTTACGAGGAGAAAGCCCTATGCCAGTATGACAATATATCACAGGAAAGGGATACAAGGACAAGGAGCTGTGATGACTATAATGACGGGATGAGGGAACAGTGTTCAACCACTTGAGCCATCGGAAATCGAACGCCGAACCTGCAAGATGCGCAGTTCTAGCTGTATCGACTAGTCCGAGTATGGATGGGGGTCTTGTCACTCACACACACACACACACACACACACACACACACACACACACACACACACACACACACACACACACACACACACACACACACACACACAATGGAATGCATTAGGAAGTGATGTGGTGGAGGCTGACTCCATACACAGCTTTAAGTGTAGATATGATAGAGCCCAGTAGGCTCAGGAACCTGTACATTAGTTGATTGACCGTTGACAGGCGGGATCAAAGAGCCAGAGCTGAACCCCTGCAATCACAATTAGGTGAGTACACACACACATACTTCCCCAGGAAGTATGTGTGTGTCTAATTCTAGGAGTGCCTATTTACTGCTTGGTGAACAGACGCATCAGGAGCAAGAAACTGCTTATTTGTTTCTATCTCGGCCAAGACTCGAACACAGTCTCTAAGATACGACCCCACAAGCGCTGTCCACTCGGTCGCGAGGTTAAATAGCGGATATGATAGATGAAAAATAAGTCAGGAGTCACTGTATTAGAAAACCGACAATTAGAAATGCGGAGTCCAAGAGCTAACAGCTCGATTCTGAAGACACAAGAAGTAAATATATACACATACTCAGTTTCAAATGTAGATATGATAGAGCTCAAAAAGCTCAGGGATCTGTACACCAGTAGATTAATGGTTGAGAGGCGGGACCAATGAGCCAAAGCTCAACCCCACGCAAGCATAGCTAGGTTTGTATAACTAGGTGGTTACATACACACACACACACACACACACACAATAGGCTATTTGCCTGTCCTCTGTAAAACAATTAGTAACAACTGTATATTAACTAACTTTTTTTAAACGAGTGGCAGAGAACCCCGTACTCAAAATGTAAGTGGTACTGAACCCCAATATTTTGAAGACAATTGTCCCCGACCAGAATAATCCCTACCCTTATCATCAACAAGGTCCTGCGAGTGAATCTCTAGACACACCTGGTCTTGTTTCCAGCAGGTGGAGGCAATGCTTCGACTTCGACTGTCTTGAGTGAGGGACAGATTTTATGTCTTTGCCTTCAAGACATGCAGAAGTGAAATGCTCAAGGCATTCAATAGGACACTTATCAGGGGAGACAGAGGGGATGTCCTTAAGATGAACTGGAATATCCTCACGGACGACTTCATATTCCATCAAGGCCCACTTAAGATTCTTCTTCTTTGGGAAGAACCGAATGTACTCGAGGCTATCACGTTGGTTTGAAACAGTTTGTGCCATTTCTGAAACATTTAATTTACATTTGGCAATTGCTTTCTTGCCAACGAAGAGCTTAACACAAAGGACATCGTGTGGACAGATATCTTGAAAGCAAACACCGTGCTGATTGTGGATACCCCACTCCTGCTCCCCGTACCACTAGCCCTGGTTACCAATTTTTTGAAGTGCGAGAGGAGTCTTGCCGCGGGAAACCTTTCTCTTGGGTCCGCCCAAGAAAGGGATCAATCTACGTTTGACTGAGAACCGCATCTCGGTAGGCAGGTCCTTTTCCCCATTCACTGCAGTCTCGATATGGGTGAAGTTAACTCGAACTACCATGTTTTCCAGGTGTGTAAGCGATCCAACAGCGGGAGAGCGACTATTATTGTGCGCCAGGAACCTCGATCTTTTTCCCTCACCAGCTACTTGGCTTATCAATAAGAACTAAAGTATTATATACTAGAAAAAAAATTTTGTTAGTTAAGAATAACCTCCCCGTCTATTATAATTACTAATGTGGCGCAAGAACTTGATTTGCTAAAGTACCTCAGTTATATTTAATACAAGAGACTTTATCCAAACTTTGCATGATGTCCCCATTTGGTGGTGTTGGACCTAAGACCTATCAAACTGGAGAGAGTTATTAAGGCTATATCAGCGAAAACTGTATTTTTTATAAGAATAACAGTAGAATCCGTAGACGCAAATAATATTTATAACTTCGGGATCCCCGAAGGTTACTGGATACCTAATCTTGTCAAAAATTAATTAAAAATTAAGCTTAGCTGTTACCCGAAACTTACGCCCAAATGATAACCTGACCAAGCATATGACAGGTTCCTCTTCCATTCCCCATGTAAGTTGCCATTCTGTGTAACTGCTTATTCTGTTGACGAGGGGTCTCAATTTCGAGACAAATATTCTTGAGGGACAGCGGCTGTGTGTTGCTCTGTCCATACTCTTGATTTTATAGTATACCAGTAATTGCCTCTTCTGATATGACTGATGACTGATGAAGATTAAGCCACCTAAAAGGTGACACGGGCATGAATAGCCCGTAAGTGGTGGCCCTTTTGAGCCATTACCAGTATCGATAGATGATACTGGAGATCTGTGGAGGTGAGGCTGCACCCTGCGTGATGGGAGATGTCTCCCGTGTCTTCTGATATGGCGTGAACTCGTTTAAATAAGAGACGAAAGAGTTGGGATAACATTTCTTTCAGCTGGCATGAAAATCTCTTGAAGAACTGCTTAATAAATCAAGTAACTGGTGTGGGGAAGGACAACAAGGCTTCAAGACCAAAACTATAATCGTTATCCTGTCTTTGGATCACTTTCACGCTCGGAAAACATGGTTGTTCGACGTAACTTCACCCGAATCGAAGCAGCAGTGTGGAGGAAGAAGGATATGCCATGCGAGATGCGCTTTTCATCCACCATAGGTTGGTATCTTGCCTACCACGACCCAAGACACAGGTTTCCAGTAACAAAATTCCTCTCGCTCTTCAAGTAAATCATTATCCCCACTATTGGTACGGGGAGCAGGAGTGGGACACAACGGCAGAAGGGCTTTTACCTTAACAATGCCCGTCCAGACGACGTCCTTCTTGTCCAGCTGTTCGTCGACAAGAAATCAGTTGTAGAATATAAGTTAAATGTTAGAGAAATCCTGAAATTTGACTCGAATCAACGTGTCGTCGCCAACTTCATTAGTTTCCTCAAAGGAAAAGAAAGTTATGACGGCGGTGCTACGAAGTCGTCCGTGAGAACATTTCTATTGCACCTCCCAATGACATCCTTACAGCGCTTCCTAAGCCCTGTTCTATTGAATGCCTTTATGAATTATCTTATTACACCTCTCGGGGAAATCCGTAACTGGACGTCTTGAGCCCATACCCACTTACTGTAGTAAAGGCATAAAATCAGCTCGTTACTCAGGTTATAAAAAAGCGAACCAACGCCTTGTTTTTCGTCAGCCACCCGTTGGTTCAGCCGGGAACCAACGTCAGTTTTTCTTCGCCTACGTTTGCCGTCACCTGGAGAGGATAGATACTGGACAGAGCTCACGGTCCCCCTTATAATTTCGGGTTTAATATCACTCCCAATATGGGAATAGGGTTCAACACCGCTCCCATTATGGATATGGGGTTCTCTGCCATTCAAAAGATTTTTTCTTTATATTCCATCCTCATTAATTTGTCTTCTTTAGCCATGCAATGGACTGTGTGTGTGTGCGTGTGCGTGTGCGTGTGCGTGTGTGTGTGTGTGTGTGTGTGTGTGTGTGTGTGTGTGTGTGTTCCTTCATTGTTCCTTCATCCCTACCTTATATCTCAGCTCCTTGTCCTTGTATCCCTTTCCTGTGCTATATTGTCATACTGGTTTATCGCTTTCTTCTCGTAATTACCAGTGTGTGTTTTTGAGAAAACGAAGGGGGGGGGGGGAGGACTAGTGAGACAGAAAACGGAGAGGGGTGAAAAAGCAGAGTGAGTTAGGAAGACAGGAGTGAGTGTGTGAGAAAGCAGCCCAGGAAGCTCTGCTCATGAGATTACTGCTGATCACTTCCCTGACCTCACCCCCAACCTTCACAACCCTGACCTTACTCCCCCCCACCATCACCTCGCTGACCTAACTCCCCCACCTTCACAACCCTAACCTAACCACTCCCCCGTTTTTACCCCCAATAATATCCTTACGGACGAAATGTACCCTAAACAAAGTCTACTCTCACCTCAATATTTATCTACACTATTCCTGATAATTACCGCGTTTACACTATTATTCATCTAAAAGTAAATACAAAAATATATCCCATAAAGGGCATAATAAAATGCATTATATAAACCAGTTACAACACTGGTATATTATATATATATATAAATATATAAGTACCAGCTATATGACTATTAGCTGAAGAACTATCTATTATACGAAAGTGTTCGAGTTGTTCAACTTCGGCTTCATTCTAGTAAGTCATAATGATTCTAAAATCATGAGAGTAAGTCTTGAACACCGCAGAGGTCAGGACTCTGAAATTCATGGGAGTGAAAGGGTGGTCAGCTGGCGACAGTGACACCCATCTTTGAAGAAGAAGAAGAAGAAAAGGACGTTTTAAGGGGAAAACAGCGCCGTAGGATCTAGTTACGTGTCTACAAATTCAGTATTATAATTACGTTAGATACTTCTCACGTATCGAGCAGTGTAGTTCAAATACTTAAAAGGTCAACACCTTGTCTGGGAGAAGGGTAGTCCATCTTTAAGCAACCCATTAATTGATTTATACTACCCCAAAACTGCTACCATTAACTTCCCCTTTATACTGGTTTATTAAACTGAATTGTATCGTTTAAATTTGTATGCATTTTATAGATTTGTTTATGGTTAAAGGGCAGATTAAGTGTTTTGGTTCTGTTGGTAATTGTTTGTATGTATGTTTCGTGTGCGAGGCGTTTATAGCAACTTGTCCTCGACTCAAGTCCATTACATCCAGCGGTCGACCCCACAGACGCATTCATAAATTTTTACATGTTGTTCATTCAAAACAGGAATTTTCTCAAATAAAAATTATATAATAATATATTAGCATATTGTGCATATATAGGCATAGGCTAGGTTAGGTTAGGTTAGGTTAGGTGTTTAGGTTCTGTTGGCGATTATTTGTATTTTTAGTACGTGGGTGAAGCATTTATAGCGTTGTGGTTCGAACAAAATTCGTCAGTGAAGCACTTGTTCCAGAAGTGTTCGAACGAAATCAGCTGTGAGTCGTGTGTAAACCATTTTTCATTCATAAACAGGGGGGTTTGGCGGGTGGATGGAATCACTTTTGGGTCTTTGTTTGGAGGACAGACTGCTGGATGTACAACCCGTCCTCCAAACAAAGATCCAAAAGTGATTCCATGCACCCGCCAAACTCCCTGTTTATGAATGAAAAGCGGTTTACACACGACTCACAACTGCTGACGTTCGAACATATCCGGAACAAGTGTTTCACTGACTTATTTTGTTCGAATCACAACGCTATAAATGCTTCACCCACGTACTACAAATACAAATAATCGCCAACAGAACCTAAACACCTAACCTAACCTAACCTATGCCTATATATGCACAATATGCTAATATATTATAATATTAATTTATACTTGAGAAAATTCCCGTTTTGAATGAACAGCATATTAAAATTTATGAATGCGTCTGTGGGGTCGACCGCTGGATGTAATGGACTTGAGTCGAGGACGGGTTGGGATGTAATGGACTTGAGTCGAGGACAGGTTGAAATGCTTCACCCACGAACTACAAACACAAATAATCGCCAACAGAACCTAAACACTTAGTCTAACCAATGCATTAAATATGCACAGTATGCTACTATATGGCAATATTAACTTGTATATGAGAAAATTCCTATTTTGAATAAACATCATGTTAAAATTAATGAATGTGTCTTTTGTGGGAAATTTTTACCCACCATATCTAATAATCATCTAAGAAATGTATAATTACTATATCATTTCTATATCATATCAAAATCATATCTAAATCGTATCAAAATCATATTAGAATCATTATAGATTCATTATATAGCTTGATCCTAGATAACAATGTCACTATGATCACGTACGCTACAGAGCCCTATTGATGCCTACGTGACTTTGTGCATGATCTCTCAAGGATCCAGAAGCTTCTAGAAGGATTTGCTATTGGAACATTTATTCAATATCCAGTAGGGATAAAATCGAATCCTTAATAAGAATCAGTGGTACTATCAAGTGCTACTAATAATCTTTATATCCTATATCTAATTATATTATAATCACATCTTATCTCAATCATAAGTCTAGACTGTAAAAATAATCAATCAATATTCATAGAAGGCTACCGTGCTCAGGGAGCATGGCAGGGCGATGGAGGGAATTAAGCGCCCACCAAGACAGCCCGGGGCACTTCCTGTTTGTTTACAACTGAGTGAACAAGTGACGGATCCTTAGCGAACATTACCAGCTCAAGGACACCTTATCTAATATCTTTACCACCAGTGAACACTCTCTAGAACTGGGGGAGTACCTGGACAATATCTACAAGGAAAATCCTAGAACATTTATATAAAATAAGAGTGTATAGTGGAGATCACAGTGACACGGTTTCCACCACCTTCATTCCTAATCTTTATCAACTATCATTCTTCTGCAACTGCAGGGACAATCACGTAGCAATGCTACCAGATCATCATACAGCAACGCTGTGACAAAATATCGTGCCTAAACTCAACAAGAGAGAGTTAATCAGTCTGGCACCTTGTCAGACAGGCACCCCGACTGGCAGAGAAGTATATTAAAGGTTATTTTGGTATATGATTGGCCAATTGTATGCTTGTGTGACTTTAATATCCTATAAATCTGTCTGTTGGTTAAAGTCAAGCTGACTGTACCTAATCATAAATTGAATATAAATACATTGCATATATACTTTAATATATAAATTAAGTTATCAATTGCTTGCTTAGTTAATTTTTAAGTTATCATATAAGTTCATTTAATTGAATGATTTCTAGTACTTAGTTAACAGTACTTAGACTACAGTTAAGGTCATTTATTATACTTTTACAATTTAATTTGTTGTTTATAGTATAAGTACATATTGGCTGTTAATAGTTATGGTACTAGGTTAGACTATGTATGTTTAAATCCCTGATTTAAACAGAGCCAGTGTTCAGTCATATAACTGAATTTATTAAATCTTATCCTTGTATAAAATACAAGCTGATGTGAGATCCCTGTCTACAGGTGAACTGGAACTTCTATCAACTAATTCATTCACCCCACCTGTCCCTTACAGCCCACAATCTGTCATTAGGAAAAGAGGAGCTAGGATTTACATCCCTAGCTAGAGATTTTAGTTGAATTAATTTGCAGACAGTAAATTTTGAATTTAGTTCAGTACAAGTCCCTGGTAGTCTCCTCTTATATCAATCCCAGCAGGTTTTTCCCACATCTTTGGCGTCGACCTCTGGATGGAATGAACTTGGTCTGAGGACGGGTGTCGATGAGGAATGTCGATAGTTCTTAGGGCAGTGTCATATGACGCGACTGGCATATGACATTCCCAACATGATTCATTTTTGAAAGAAGGGTGATGCTAGCCCCTCTGGCTTCCAACTAAAGACAAACTGACACACATTCTATTGTATAGATGTACATGTATACCAGTTAAATGCTGTGATGAATTGGTTTACGCATTGATGCGTGATTGCTGCGTAGCGTCGTTTGCATTCGTGCCTGTTTTGCATATATTTGATTGTTGCAGATTATATGTAATGTTGCAACTGTCTCAATCGTCTTTGGTGGGCTAATATGTGGGTATTATTGATAATAATAAGTTTTTATCGGATTTTAGATTCTTTGTCTCCATTTATCTCCGGAAACAACTATGCCTTAGTGAGGTATCCACCCACGCAACTGATTCCCACAGACATTCAAATCAGGGTTATTGTGTAGGCCTACCCACTAGCTCTCACTATGGGTTCCCACAGGTACTTAAACCAGTGGTTCTCTCGGGTTACAGGGTAGGCCTGCCCATCCTCAATATAGGTTCCCACAGGTACTCGAACCTGGGGCCCAGAGCACCTGCCTCATCCCACCACTACAAGTTGTTTATCGTTACTACGCTCCTTCGTCCTCCACACTCACACACATACACACACATCCACACCCACTTACACACACATACACACATCCACACCCACTCATACATACTCATCCAGACACGCTCTCACACCAGCCATCTGGCTATATAAGGAAGAGCGCCTCCGTCCTGCCTCCTGCACTCCACGCAAGAATGAAGCTGTTCTATTTAACTGGTAAGTTTTCTCTTAACATTAGAATTAGAATATAGAATATATAAAATATATGGTGTGTTCCCTTAAGTTATAAATCTGTATTTCTAGGCAATATTAGAGGGTTATACATGCCCTGTTGTGAGGGTCATCTTCTGCCTCGCCATATATCAGGGGGAGTGACGCTCCGGACAGTAATATAATGGTAGTAATATTATTGTTGCACTGATGTGGTAGCTGTGGTAGTGACCTGCAGCGCCTCCTCACCCATGGACGGGCCTGCAACCTGCCCCGTCCGTCATCACACCTCCCACGTCTCGCCGATCCTTCATGACTACCACAACCCGACTACGGATGACGTGCAGTTCCGCCTCTATACTAGGTAATGGCCCCTCTGTGGAGCTCCACCCCTTCCGTGGAGTTCCACCCCTTCCGTGGAGCTCCACCCCTTCCGTGGAGCTCCACCCCTCCCGTGGAGCTCCATCCCTTCTGTGAGCTCAGGCTTCCTACCTGTGTTGCACTGATCTTGCCATTTCACATATGTTTTTCCAACGTTGTGAGTTCCTGTGACTCTCGGGCGATACCTGACTTCTCACAGAGCGACGCAGAGCGGTCCACCGGAGATACTGACGGCGGGGAACGTGAGCTCGCTCTTACACTCGCACTTCCGAGGTGACCTTCCGGTGAGCGTCCTTGTACACGGCTACCTCGAGACTGCCGACAATTCTCCCTGGATGCTGGAGACTAAAAACGCGCTCCTGACCAGGGTAAGTGATGTCCAATTACATTTTTTTCCCTCTTTAAATCTTTTTTCATGCCATTATCAGCATTATTACCTGGTTGATACCTGGTTGATGGGGTTCTGGGAGTTCTTCTACTCCCCAAACCCGGCCCAAGGCCAGGCTTGACTTGTGAGAGTTTGGTCTACTATTCATGAGCCTCAATGAATTGGTGTCTACAGGCGGAAATGAATGTGGTTGTGGTGCAGTGGGCGGTACTGGCCGACGGTCTTAACTACTTCACCGCTGCCCACAACACGTTCTTCGTGGGCGGCGTCATAGCTGACCTTCTTCGCTTTCTCCAGGTGAGTGCGACATTATGGCCAAATCCAGGCGAGTTATATTTTATATATGCGCCATATAGAAAAAAATGTTCCATTAATGTATCAAATGATTCCCGAGTCAATCATTAATCTATTTGAGAAGCCTATCAGTTTTTCTTGTATGCCTATAGACTCACTCTCTTGAGATTACCTACTTATACACACCTCTCCTATAACTTCCTGTTGTATATTCTTACTCCACAGGACCAAACGGAAGTTTCCGCCAAGCTGAAGGTTCACCTGATTGGCTTCAGCTTGGGTGCACAGGTGTGCGGGGTGGCCGGTCACCTGTTCCCTGGCGTGGCCAGGATCACAGGTCAGTCCCACCTCTGGCTGGTTCAAGTTCCCTGTTGGTTACAAGCGACATGAAATTCGAGGACCACAGGACAGCAAAAATTCCCGCTTCGCGGTAGTTTTAGATATTGGGTTATCTAAAATCATTCTTGAGGGGGATTTCGTTGGGGGGGGGGGGGGTTATGGAATGAGAAGTAGGCCTAGAAAGGGAAGTGCTCTTAAAATTGTGTTTCCAAATTCCTGGGAAGCCTCTTGTATTCTGAAGTGCTTTATTCTCTGGTCGAAGTAGGCCTTTGGGATGAGTTAAGTGGTGTTTGGAGCTCTATTATAGTTCTCGAGTGTTAAGAACAATAACGGGTTAAGCTTGAGGTAGAGGTTTGGCCAGTGTTTTTAATCTACAGTGTGTTTTTGCCTCTCCGTCAGTGTACGAACCGAGACCAGCCCCGCTCCCTAACCTTGCCCAATCTCTTTTCACACTTCTAAAGTGCAATACTTTTTCACTTTAGAAGGGAAGTGATGGTGTTCTTTAAATGAGCCAACAGAGGTGAGGTGGCAGTCGGTCGCTGGTTTCTGGGCAATCCAAAGGTTTCTTTTCCATACCCATTCACGAGTCCCAGGGTTAAATTACCATTAACGTCCACAGCAAGTTATAGCAAGCTGGTTTTCCTGCATTATAACAGAAACAAATGCTGAAAATTGTGTGATATTTTGCCTAACTAGCTCGCAGGTTTATTCTCTGTAAATGCCAAGAATGTCCTCAGAGTGGTAAATTTCACATCTAGTAAGTCTTTCCCACCGGATGTGTTGGACTACATACTCCTCAGACTTTCCTGTCCCCTTTCCTATACAATACACAGGTCTGGATCCCGCCGGCCCAGCCTTTGAGTCGGCGACCTTGGAGAAGCGGCTAGACCCCTCCGACGCCGACTTCGTCGACGTCATCCACACCAACGCCGGCAGACTGATCACAGTTCACTTCGGGTTCCTGGAGCCAGCTGGCCACGTGGACATGTACATGAACGGAGGAAGCTCTCAGTACGGCTGT
This sequence comes from Procambarus clarkii, assembly GCF_040958095.1. Taxonomy (NCBI): domain Eukaryota; kingdom Metazoa; phylum Arthropoda; class Malacostraca; order Decapoda; family Cambaridae; genus Procambarus; species Procambarus clarkii. Next base: position 23,809,224 of record NC_091211.1, on the reverse strand, counting down.
CCCAGCTTCATCACGCATTGTGTTGTGGATCTTCTCAAACTCAGTGAGTCGTTTTGCCGTGGTTGCCTGTCGAAGTATTTACGTGTGTCCGCTTATCTATTTAATCAAATTTATCTTCTATCTACTGTTATTGTTTGCCTTTTTAAATTGTTATATTTATGCAGCTGGGGTGGAGGCCTGGTCGAGGACCGGGCCGCGGGGACACTAAAGACCCGAAATCATCTCAAGATAACCTAACGATAACCATTATATTTCTGCAGAACCCAAAGACATCATTGTGTGCAGCCACGACCGTTCCCACGAGTACTTCCGAGAGTCCCTGACGACCGGGGAGCCCTCCTACGGCTTCTCCTGCCTTGACTACAAAACTTTCGAGGTGATGTGTAGAATCTTGAGTCGTTCATTCATTATTGGTTAGCCCAAGACTTGGGCTGGACGGTAACGCGACGGTCTCGCTTCATGCAGGTCCCCGATCGTCCAAGTGGTTGGGAACCTTTCCTTTCCCCCGTCCCATCCCAAATCCTTATCCTGATCCCTGCCTAGTGCTATATAATAGTAATGGCTTGGCGTTTTTCTTGATAGTTCTCTTCCCTTCATTATTGGCTGTAGGTACACAACGTTGGTAATGCTGACGTACTATTTAATGCTCACAATGCCTTTACCTTTGTATTTACACATTAAATTTTTTTAACACTTATTGCAAGCATTTTTTAATAGGGTTTCACCCCATCCTCTCTTTAAATTTATATAATATTTACGCACTTTATAATAAACGGTGTATAAGAGGAAACAGTTATAGTTCAGTATACGAATATCGAGGCGGTAATCCTTGGGCCAAACATACTTCAGGACTTGTTTACTGACTATAGTCAGTAAACAAGTGTCACGAACTTAACAACCCTCCAGAGGTTGTTATCCTCTTAGATGAACACTACCATCGTCAATCTACCGTCACCTAATCCTTAGGTCACCTACCAATCACTCCCCTTGCCTAATCGTACACGAGGTCTCCTCCCCTCGAAACGAAACAAAAGTTTGGTACAAAGTGCGGTAGACCCATAGTTAGTATACCCTTACCTCGAGTGTTGTATACTCGTGCATAATATGATATGGGTTGTCGTAACAACTACGTCCTGACGCAGGCTGGGCTGTGCTTCTCCAACCCCAAGGCGGCGCTGGGCTACGACGTCGACATCAACACCACCGGAGTCTTTTATCTCGACACTCAGGTCAGCCAGTTTAAACCTTTTGACATCCTTGCATCATGAAACAGGTAATGTATTCAATACAACTTATCATAATTAGTGACAAGGTACATTTTACCAGTTTTACTCATTCTATCTCTTAAGGCTTGACTTGAGAATGGTCCAGGACGGACCGAAATGTCGTCGTCCCTTCATTTTTTAGTGTGTGGATTGGTCAACTCTATTTGTTTATCAGATGATTCTTGTCTCGTATTGCTTGGTGTGCTTACAGGGTGAGTCGAGGTTCCTCTCCCGCCACGTGAAGGTGGCGCTGGAAGTGGGCCTCGGAGAGCCGTCCTACCACGGGTCACTCTACCTGCAGACGATGCTTCCTGGCAGGGTCACAAGGAAGGTGGAGATGCTCAGGTCTGTTCCCTTTAACACCTCTACTTTCCGGGTTGAGCTGTATCCCTTGGTCTCCGTAAATAAATATTGGGTCAATTCCCGGGAAATAAGCTTCAGGGTGGTGTGTGTGTGTGTGTGTGTGTGTGTGTGTGTGTGTGTGTGTGTGTGTGTGTGTGTGTGTGTGTGTGTACTTACCTAATTGTACTTACCTAATTGTGCTTGCGGGGGTTGAGCTCTGGCTCTTTGGTCCCGCCTCTCAACCGTCAATCAACTGGTGTACAGATTCGAGCCTATTGGGCTCTATCATATCTACATTTGAAACTGTGAATGGAGTCAGCCTCCACCACATCACTTCCTAATGCATTCCATTTGCTAACTACTCTGACACTGAAAAAGTTCTTTCTAACGTCTCTGTGGCTCATTTGGGTACTCAGCTTCCACCTGTGTCCCCTTGTTCGCGTCCCACCAGTGTTGAAAAGTTCGTCCTTGTTTACCCGGTCGATACCCCTGAGGATTTTGTAGGTTGTGATCATGTCCCCCCTTACTCTTCTGTCTTCCAGTGTCGTGAGGTGCATTTCCCGCAGCCTTTCCTCATAACTCATGCCTCTTAGTTCTGGGACTAGTCTAGTAGCATACCTTTGGACTTTTTCCAGCTTCGTCTTGTGCTTGACAAGGTACGGGCTCCATGCTGGGGCCGCATACTCCAGGATTGGTCTTACATATGTGGTGTACAAGATTCTGAATGATTCCTTACACAGGTTCCTGAACGCCGTTCTGATGTTAGCCAGCCTCGCATATGCCGCAGACGTTATTCTCTTTATGTGGGCTTCAGGAGACAGGTTTGGTGTGATATCAACTCCTAGATCTTTCTCTCTGTCTGTTTCATTAAGTACTTCATCTCCTATTCTGTATCCTGTGCCTGGCCTCCTGTTTCCACTGCCTAGTTTCATTACTTTGCATTTACTCGGGTTGAACTTCAACAGCCATTTGTTGGACCATTCACTCAGTCTATCCAGGTCATCTTGTAGCCTCCTACTATCATCCTCTGTTTCAATCCTCCTCATAATTTTTGCATCGTCGGCAAACATTGAGAGGAACGAATCTATACCCTCTGGGAGATCATTTACATATACCAGAAACAGTATAGGTCCAAGGACTGACCCCTGCGGGACTCCACTTGTGACGTCTCGCCAATCTGAGACCTCACCCCTCACACAGACTCGTTGTCTCCTGTTGCTTAGGTATTCCTCTATCCACCGGAGTACCTTCCCTCTCACTCCAGCCTGCATCTCCAACTTTCGCACTAGCCTCTTGTGGGGCACTGTATCAAAGGCTTTCTGACAATCCAAAAATATGCAGTCTGCCCACCCTTCTCTTTCTTGCCTTATTTTTGTTGCCTGGTCGTAGAATTCAAGTAACCCTGTGAGGCAGGACCTGCCATCCCTGAACCCATGTTGATGCTGTGTTACAAAGTTCCTTCGCTCCAGATGCTCCACTAGTTTTTTTCGCACAATCTTCTCCATCAGCTTGCATGGTATGCAGGTTAGGGACACTGGCCTGTAGTTCAGTGCCTCCTGTCTATCCCCTTTCTTGTATATCGGGACTACGTTAGCTGCTTTCCAAGTATCTGGCAGTTCCCCTGTTGCCAGTGATTTGTTATACACTATGGAGAGTGGTAGGCTCAGTTCTCTTGCTCCTTCCTTTAGAACCCAAGGGGAGATTCCATCTGGGCCTATAGCCTTCGTCACGTCCAACTCTAGTAAACACTTCCTTACTTCCCCACTGGTAATCTCAAACTCTTCCAGTGGTTCCTGGTTAGCTATTCCCTCACTTACCTCTGGAATTTCTCCTTGTTCTAAGGTGAAGACCTCCTGGAATTTCTTATTCAATTCCTCACACACTTCCTTGTCATTTGTAGTGAATCCTTCCGCCCCTATCCTTAATCTCATAACCTGTTCCTTTACTGTTGTTTTTCTCCTAATGTGGCTATGCAACAATTTAGGCTGAGTCTTTGCCTTGCTTGCGATGTCATTTTCGTATTGTCTTTCTGCCTCTCTTCTCATCCTGACATATTCATTCCTGGCATTCTGGTATCTTTCTCTGCTCTCCAGTGTCCTGTTATTCCTATAGTTTCTCCATGCCCTTTTACTTTGCTGCTTAGCTAGCCTACATCTTTGATTAAACCATGGGTTTCTCATCTTCATTTCTCCGTTTTCCTTTTGGACTGGGACAAACTTGTTTGCTGCGTCCTTGCACTTCTGCGTGATGTAATCCATCATATCTTGGGCCGTCTTTCCCCTGAGCTCTGTTTCCCATGCTATATCTGTTAGGAATTTTCTTATCCCCTCATAGTTTCCCTTTCGGTATGCTAACCTTTTGGTTTCGGTATCCCTCCTCGAGTTCAATAACCCTTCTTCAATCAAGTACTCAAACACCAGTACACTGTGGTCGCTCATTCCTACTGGGTCCTCAAAACCGATTTCTCTTATGTCGGAGTCGTTCAGAGTGAAGACTAGGTCGAGTCTCGCTGGTTCGTCATTGCCTCTCATCCTTGTGGGTTCTCCGACATGCTGCGTTAAAAAGTTGCTTGTCACCACCTCCAATAGTTTGGCTCTCCACGTATCCTCGCCTCCATGCGGTTCCTTGTTCTCCCAGTCAATCTTTCCGTGATTGAAGTCGCCCATGATGAGCAGGTGGGATCTATTTCTACAGGCAGCAGAGGCTGCCCTCTCAATTATAGTGTTAACTGCCTTGTTGTTGTTTTCATACTCTTGACTGGGTCTCCTGTCATTTGGTGGAGGGTTGTATATTACTGCTACTACTATTCTTGGTCCTCCCATTGTTATGGTGCCTGCTATGTAGTCTCTGAACTCCTCACAGCCCGGGATGGCCATCTCCCTAAAACTCCATTCCCTTCTCATGAGTAGGGCCACTCCGCCTCCTCCTCTACCTTCCCTCTCTTTCCTTATTACTGTATACTCCTGGGGAAACACGGCATTCGTTATGATTCCAGAGAGAATGTGTGTGTGTGTGTGTGTGTGTGTGTGTGTGTGTGTGTGTGTGATCTAAACTGCGCCTTCTAGGTGAAGCAGTATTACAAGTATGTGTGATTTGTCATAAGTAATTACAACACGAGTTTATATGTTGCAAAGTGAAGCTTCATATTTCCAATGATGTGACTCGATGTGACTTAGTTTCCACCTGCGCCCCCTTGTTTATGTTCCCCTTTTTCATTGTCCAGCCCGTGGTCTTGATTTGCCACAACCTACAATATAACGGGTACTAAAACACACGAACCCAAGTCGCCCACCTAACCCAACCCACCTACTCATAGAAAACGTGGATATTTGTGAGCCACTACTTTCATAGTAGCCCTTATTCTGTACGTTCGGAACTATATCGTACACAATGCTATATATTAGTTGAGAGGACGGGTTGTCATATTCTATTGTACCTTACGATTTTCACGATTATTTTGTATGTTGTGATCATGTCTTTTTGCACCACGGGATACGGGCTCCTTGCTCTCGTTGCATATTCAAGAACGGGTAATCATGCGCTTGTGTGCTTACGGGCGTCGCATGGCAAAGAGCTCAAGCTCTTTGGAGGGATAAGGGGCTGTTTGATCTGTAACCGTTGTCTCTGTTGTGTCTTGACAATTGCTAGTTTCTGGGAGATTCCCTACATACGTAAAACTTTTCCCTTCCCTGCTTTGCAGCGGGTGGTGGCCAAGCCTGGAGCCCGGAGAGGCCCACCAGACCTCACTGGCGGCGCCTGTAGGTACAAACTTAGGAAAGCTGGACATCCAGTTTCTGTTCCACAAGAACCTTCTGTTTACCTCTCCCAAACGCATCAAGCTCCGGAGAATAGAGGCACTGGACACTTATACAGGGAAAACGTAAGTAACTTGACATGTCAAATGGTCGTCGATCCGAGGGAATTACAGTAGAGGGATTAAAATACAAAAATATTTAAAATCATTTTGTGCAATATACATGTAAATGAAACCTTTGAATTATAGTAAAATTTGTAAGTAAATGTTAAGATTTTGAACCAGATATGGTAAAAGAGAAGGGCAGTTAGTCATTTTTTCTAAATTTCTCCGTAGAATTTGTTATTCGGTAATCATTATTTTGCCAAAATGCTGCAATCAATGTAAAATTACTTTTTCCATTGGGGTTTGCGCATCGTATAACTCTCTCTCTTCCAGCTGTAACATTACAGGATCGCAAATCTGGCACCCTGAATGTGATAGGTGTGACGTCACAGTTTCCCAGACGAGGGATATTATTTTGATTAATTTTCGAACTTCAAAAGCTTAGTAATATCGGGTTACGTTATCCCGTGAGCGTTAATAGCCCAGCACACCAAGTGCCAGTATCCAAATAACGTCCTGTGTCATATGGATCGATATCGTATGCACTGATAACGTACCATCGACATACATTGTCGAAGAGGAAGCCTATCAAAACTGTTATCCTAGTCCCCCCTAAGGCTAGGCCAACTACTTGCTTTTCCCAGGATGCAACCCATTGTCTAATTACCTGGTTCCTATTTACTGCTAGGTGAACAAAAGCAACAGATAAACGAAAACTTGCGCAAACGCTATAGGTACTAAGATTTTATTGCATTTCATTTAGCTGCAATATATTGTTTGGAGTTGGCTTAAGGTCTGTCAATCTATGGAGATGTATGTCACAACAGCTGACTGACCAACCTGTAGTTAGTGTTCTGTAGCAGCGTTCGGGGCAATGGCGCCGCCTTTACGAGATGATAAAGAATACAAAGATAGTAGACCTCACCTAGAGTTCAACGTCTCGTGGTCTTGTCTGGGGCTAATGAAGAGGTCTCATGAACAGACAGGTGAGGGATGGGGAAGTGAAGTCCAATACAGCCGGTAGCGTCACAGGTCCTGAAACTGGTTGTGGTAAAGAACGGCTGCTTGGCCTGGTCGTCGACCGGGCCGCGGGGACGCTAAGCCCCGGAAACACTGCAAGGTAACTTCAAGGTTGGCAGGGATGTGGTACAATGCGCGGGTGTCTAGTGACGGAGACGTGTTGCCTGGGAGGGTGGTCTCGCATTGTGGCTCAGCCAATCACCTCCGAGATTGGAGGGCGGAAACTCCCGCCGGCGGGAAGTTGAAATGTAATTTCCTCCACTATACTTTAGTGGAGGGAATTGTTAGTACTGACAAAATTGAAAGGATAGAATTTCAAAAAGACCAAATTCCTTGAACTATGTCCTTTTTTTAGGACCGTGAACGGGAAAGTTGTTGCTTTTTTCTGGGCAGGACCGTAATAGGGACCGATAGTTCATTTTACATCAATTCCTAACCGGAGAGGATTGACTGGGCGCCAATCCTTAACTGTAGCCTCTGTTCACACAGCAGTCAATGGGTACCTGTTTTTTTAAATAATTTGGCGGGTCGTATTCCGGAGGAAATTAGAATTAAGGACTTGCCTGAAACACTATGCGTGCTAGTGGCTGTACAAGAATATAAAAACGTGTATATATAATAATATATAAGTCACCGTGTCAAGGGACAGGAAGCCAGAGTGTATTCATACACATTTGGCTTTTATTTACGTCCCCCCCCCCATAAGGCCGAATTACTAACCCCGCCCAGAATGGAACCCAATAACAAGCTGACTAATTCCCGAGTACCTACTCACTGCTAGGTGAAGAGAGGCATTAGGTGAAAGGATATGTGACCAACCATTTCTGTCCCGCCCGGGATTCGAACCCGGAATTTTCGATTGTGCATCGAGAACGAACCCGATTGAACCTTAATATAAATAAAAAAAATCGAAGTCTGGTCTTCTTTTTAAAATTGTACAACTAGGTATGTTATTTACAAAATACAAAATGTTTCAAATTTGATATGCGAAAAATAATAATAATTCATTGTGTCGACGGACAGGAAGCCTGAGTGTATTCATACACGTTAGATTTATATGGAGGTCCTCCTTCCCTCCCCCCCCCCCCGTTCAATCCCCGACCGTCTAAAGTGGTTGGGCACCATTCATTACCCTCCCGTTTCACCCCAAATCCTTTTCCTGACCCCTTCCCAGTGCTATAATGTCATAATGGCTTGGCGTTTTCCCCCCATGATAGTAGTAACCTCCCCCCCCCCTTCAGGTCGAATTACTGACCCCGTCCAGGATGCAACCTCACAACAAACTGACTAACTGCTGAGTACCTACCGAGTACCAGGTCCGCCAATTCTCTTTTGAGAAACGGTCTGGGTGCCCACCTTTGGTCCTTCACATAGCCCAAGACTAATGTAAACTCTCCGTGGATATACACAAAGAAATGGAATACACCGCTCGTTGTATACATCACTGTAGTATACTGTATTATAAGTTTGGGTCTTTGCAGATACTGCTTGGCGGACAGCTTGGTACTGGAGAGCGGGACACCTCACACCCTCCAGCCAGTTCCTGGACCATGCTCATGACCATCGTAGGCAAACGAGGATCGAGACTGGTAGAAATGCTATAAAAACAGAACAATGAGAAAAGGATTGGCTTCACCCATATTAATTACTAACATTCCTGTAATATGAATTTAAAGAATGAGCACATATACGTTCGTCGTTGAACTTCCATCTGAAAATAGTTAGCCATAAAAAATTTTCATTTTCTATCACATCAAATGCTCTTATAGAAAATGTAATCAATCGTCGAATAATGGAAGGAACTATAACTATTCTAATCAATAAGGACCTAGGTTATTGTTTAACAGGCGACTATGACAGATTCTGTTTTCGTCATGTGTTAAGTCTTTTAAAGAAGTAACTGAAGGAAGCTTTATAGTGCTTTTCATACTTCTGCAGCAGTGAAATGTGGAAGTTTTTCCCACTTCTGCAGTGGGAGTTTAATTATATTGGGCTCTCAGACCTACCGTAGTGACCGGAGGACTCCATGTGGTGGTCTCCGTACCACAGTAACTGGAGGAGGTTAAGTGAACTCTCCGGCGGCCAGATCTCATCATTTACCTCTAATGCTATAGCTAAGAATATTAATTTATGCACTGTATAAATATTTTAGCATGAGGTTATAATGTTCAAAACATTCAATGAATCCAAACTGCAATTACGTAATCGATTTTGGTGATTGTGTTTTGCTTACTTATATAAATGATACATTATATAAAGTGGGTAATATTGGTCTTTCATCAAGCATAAACCATAATGACTTACCTGAATGTTATCGGAGCTTTTTGGTAAGAAATGTCAACACGGCACTGAACTGTTCATAACCTATTTGGTCAAAGTAATCCACAATCTATCTATTATAGATTACTTTGACTGTTACAGCCCAAGTGGCTCGTAACTGTATGATTCTTGGTACAATAGACATGTAATGTTAATTTTGGTTTTACTTTTTGTATTTCTCCAAAACCCGAGATTGGCATTTGTACTATACTGAAAAACACGAACAATACATACAACACACACACACACACACACACACACACACACACACACACACACACACACACACACACACACACACACACACACACACACTGCAACCCGTTCTCGCAAATTTAATAAGTCAATATTGACTTATTAAATATGTGCATAGGTGACATACTTAACATAATAGTTTCCCTTGAACAGCTTCATAGAAAACACCGACCTTACCTAACCTACTTAATATGTTAAGATAAGCATCTTATTGCTTCGTAATTACAATTATTACCTAACCTATACCTATAATAGGTTAAGTAACAATTGTAATTACGAAGCTATAAGATGCTTATTTTAACATACTAAGTAGGTTAGGTAAGGTCGGTGTTTTCTATGAAGCTTTTCAAGGGAAACTTTTATGTTTAGTATGTCACCTATGCACGCAACTAATAAGTCAATATTGACTTATTAAATTTGCGAGAACGGGTTGCGACGTTGCAGCCGACGGCGCCAGATGATGATGTCACTCTCGACGTTGGTTCAGCCTTGGTGACCAAACGCAGGTGCAGTGGACCTAGAAGGGGGAGGTGCCCCTTAGTGTTGTTCTGGGGCACCGGGTTTCTACAGTAGGTGGCCGTTACTTGAAGCACACTCGGGAGGAGGCCTGCCCAATCCCAAACCCCCCCACCCCTCGCTGCTCAGCCCTGTATCTTAAGCTCCCTCACCCAGTCGACGAGAGGTCTGCCCCTTGGGCGATTTAATTGTAGCCGTTAATTATTATTTATTTATGTTCTTTATAAATGTGCTTCTTTACAGTCTGACTGTTAGTCATGGTGTGCTTCCTCACGCTACATTTTATTAATGTAATTTTACCTTTTTTTGAAATTTGAATTTCTGCCTCATGCCTATGTTTATATATATGGTGGTGCTGTTATTGTTGTTTCATGACATTTAATGCCCAAGTCAGCTCTGTTTTAGTGCTTTTGTTTTACTCTACTCTACACGCTGGCTATATAAAAAATTTATATTATTGGACTTTCAGTTATGTTGTGTTAATCCTTGCAATTTTTCCTACAATTTAGCATTGCTCAAGCCCCTGCCTTTAAGTTTACACCCTGGACGTGCAACACGTTTTGACTTCCCTCAGCAACTTATTCTGCAATTCATGATTTTTCCAGGCTCCCTGTTTCTTTTACTTATCCCGGGTTCACAATTAAGTATGTTTGATTTGCTTATCGCCATTGAGTTTAGGTAAAGTCAACTGGGATGTGCCAGTTGCCGAGTTGCAGGCCCCCAAGCCTCTTGCTTTTACATTATCTTGGCCTTGCAATTACGATTTGTTTCCCTTTGCAATTTATTATTACAATTTATGCATCGCCCACGTTTCATTAACTTATATAAAACCCTTGCTTACTGTATTGAGTTATTAAGTAAAGTAACCTAGGATGTGCTAGTTGCTGAGTTACAGGCCTCATGCCTCTGGATTTAAGATTATCCTGACCTTGCGTATACCATTAATTTAACTCAATTTATTACTGCAATATATGCAGGCTCAAGCTGCATGGTATTTTACTCTTACTGGTTTTTGCATTTATGATTGCTTAACTTTTGTGTCGCCATTAAGTTAAGTAACTCAGCTAAGATGTGATAGGCGCAGTGTCCCCTTTGCCTCTTGCTTTAGGATTACTGGCCCTGCATTTATGTTTAGTTACCTCAGCAAATATACTGCAATTTTGCATCGTTCTTGCTGCATGTTTGTTTTACTTATTACCGGTTTACAATTATATTTGTTTAATTTTTGCTAAGAGGAGGTAGCCGCGGGAGAGAATCAGTAATAGCGAGAATCCCTCTTGGATACAAATATCCATGGAAATTCGGAATGGAAACAACAGTTGAGCAGCGGAGTTGCAGAATCTGGGATGTGAGGGACAGACACCGCCTTGACCACTACCTGAGAGACATAAGAAATATGTGTAGAATAATAAGCCCCACATTGTTTGAGTTAGGGAAAACACTACTTGTTAAATATAGATACTGTTCTTGAAAGATTTCCCAATTTTGCACTCGCAAGATAACGTAAGATTTTAAGTGTTAATAGATGTTAATCTTATTGTTTGAAGAGCTGTTCACTTGAGACAGTTAAGCAAGTCCCAGCTGTGTCTGGGTACAAGTGACAGGATGAACAACCCAGCGGGTTTTCTTCCTATTGGGGAGTGTTGTACATGCTGCTATGGCGGTGTGTCCACTCACAGGATGAGTGACGCTGCCCAATACTGTCACTATGGTGGTTGCCCACTCAAAGGATGAGTGGCGCTGCCCAATACTGTCACCATGGCGGTGTGTCCACTCACAGGATGAGTGACTCTGCCTAATACTGTCACTATGGCGGTGTGTCCACTCACAGGATGAGTGGCGCTGCCCAATACTGTCACTATGGTGGTGTGCCCACTCACAGGATGAGTGGCGCTGCCCAATACTGTCACCATGGCGGTGTATCCACTCACAGGATGAGTGGCGCTGCTCAATACTGTCACTATGGTGGTGTGCCCACTCACAGAATGAGTGGCGCTGCCCAATAAACTTGCCCCTCGGGACAAATTTTTTTTTAATACATCCCATGGTCCCCCCCCCTCCCAAAAAAAAAAATGCAGGCAGGGGATAAAGTTCTAGACCTGCTCCTCCAGCCCAACCACTTGGGCTGGATGGTAGAGCGACGGTCTCGCGTCATGCAGGTCGGCGTTCAATCCCCGACCGTCCATCAAGTGGTTGGGCACCATTCCTTCTCCCCCCCCCCTCCCGTCCCATCCCATCCCAAATCCTTTTCCTGACCCCCTTCCAAGTGCTATCGAGTCGTAGTGGCATGGCGCTTTCTCCTGATAGTTCCGTTCCCTTCCTCCTCCCACCCACCCTCACCCCCTCGACACACACTCACACACACATGGCGGTTCACATGTTCATGCTGCCAGAGAGTGACTTACACCGTGTCCGTGCGTTGCACGCCTGCTTCAGCGCACCACCACGCGAGGTAAGTCACAAGAGTTCGTGCTCAGAATCTGAGCTACTATTTTACATAGGTTATCTTGATGTTATCTTGAGATGATTTCGGGGCTTTAGTGTCCCCGCGGCCCGGTCCTCGACCAGGCCTCCACCCCCAGGAAGCAGCCCGTGACAGCTGACTAACACCCAGGTACCTATTTTACTGCTAGGTAACAGGGGCATGGGGTGAAAGAAACTCTGCCCATTGTTTCTCGCCGGCGCCTGGGATCGAACCCAGGACCACAGGATCACAAGTCCCGCGTGCTGTCCGCTCGGCCGACCGGCTCCCTACCGGTACTCTGTCGGCTTATTTAAAACAATAATATACAAAGCTTGGGGCTTCATAGGTTCATACAAGCCAGTTTACATTGGTATGTACTCTTAATTAAGAAAGGGTTCATTTGCGTCTTTGATTTATTGACAAAAAGAGAGGAACAAAGGCAGGTCGACAAAGGGGACATAATACACCGAGAGGTATACTCAGCCCCTCTGTGTATATACACACAGTTTACTTTAGTCTGTTCGAGACTAAGGAATTCTGGCTAGTTGGTCAGCAAATTGCTGTTGTTACCTTAATTTGATAACCTTCCATTGATTGATAGGTGTTAAGCCCACCACTAAAGAGAGTGTTGTTGCCAAGGCTTTCAGTCTTACCTCAGCCTTATCTCAAGCTCCGAGAGGTGGCCAGAGGTCACACACACACACTCGTGATCACACTTCCCTCACGATTCGTGGAGACATGAAATCTACTTCTACTAGTCAAAATAAATCTGTTTAACTAACCAAATTAAATCTATCTTGAACTAGCCAAATTATAGCATATATTAACCAAATCATAGCATATAGTTACCAAATTATAGCAGCAACTAACGAAACTGAAGCTCAAACTAACAAAATTATAGCCAGATGGAGAGAGGCGACCGGAACGAGATCAAGGGGACGGGAAGCACTGGACAAGGAATGTGGTGGACACAATGTCCCAGCGTCATCCTTTGGACAAGTCATTCATCCGGGCTCGTCCACATATGACGCATAAACTTTCAGCAATGTATAACGTCCTCCATTCCTACCTGGTATACATGCCTCCCTGGTATACATGTACAGAATCTCCACGCATCCCGGGGTATACTTGTATAGCAACTTCTTCGCCTCCCTGGGGATTAACGTATAGCGACCTTCACTCCTCCTTGGGTAATGTGGTGGCTCCAACAGCTCCATATCCTCCTACAGCCCCACATACACCTCCCATAGCCCCAAACACTACTCCTACAACCCCACACACACACTCCTCCTATAGCCCCACACACACTCTCCTCCTATAGCCCCACACTCACACTCCTCCTACAGCCCCACACACACACTCCTCCTATAGCCCCACACACACACTCCTCCTATAGCCCCACACACACACACTCCTACAGTCCCACACACACACACTCCTACAGTCCCACACACACACACTCCTCCTATAGCCCCACACACACACTCCTCCTACAGCCCCACATACATCTACAGCCCCAAATACTACTCCTACAGCCCCACATACACACTCCTCCTATAGCCCCACACACACACTCCTACAGCCCCACATACACACTCCTCCTATAGCCCCAAACACACACTCCTACAGCCCCACACATACACTCCTCCTATAGCCCCACACACACACTCCTACAGCCCCACACACACACTCCTACAGCCCCACACACACACTCCTCCTATAGCCCCACACACACACTCCTCCTACAGCCCCACACACACACTCCTCCTATAGCCCCACACACACACTCCTCCTACAGCCCCACATACATCTACAGCCCCACACACACACACACACTCCTACAGCCCCACACACACACTCCTCCTACAGCCCCACACACACACTCCTCCTACAGCCCCACACACACACTCCTCCTACAGCCCCACACACACACACACTCCTACAGCCCCACACACACACACACTCCTACAGCCCCACACACACACTCCTCCTACAGCCCCACATACATCTACAGCCCCAAATACTACTCCTACAACCCCATTTGAACTTCTCAAGTGGCCAGTCTACTGGCCATTTGAGGAGTTCATGCAGATCTCTTTGTAAGGCTACAATATCATTATTATTTCCAACTTTATCAAGAATCTTCGAGTCATCTGCAAATTTGATGATGTAGTTTGTAATATTCTCATTTATGTCATTGATACATATGACAAACAGGGTTGGCCCCAAATTGAACCCCTGTGGTACACCACTTACCACATTTCTCCAGTCAGATTCATACCCATTTAATACGACTCTCTTATACATACTTGTACACAGGCTTCCTGTCCCCCACAAAAGAATTAAATATATGTATCTTAAGGGAGGTGGTAGAACAGTGATGAATCATGACTTCAAGTGCTGGACCCCAGTGGTTTTAAGGACTGTTCATTTGTGGTGAAATTATTATATGCAACTTTTTTTTCGTGTCTACCATGTATTCCCTCTCCCCATTCCCATCCGATGGTTGGTGGGTCAATGTTACCGTCACGTGCTTATCATGGGCTCCACCACACACCCATCCTGTGGGTGGTAAGGGGACGGTTAGAGTCACGTGCATACGGAAGATATACAGCGACACTTGGTTAAGGTTTTTAGTGTCAAATAATTATCAATAATGCCTTTAGACATTTCCGAAACATTTATGATAGTGTTCGCCTATCTTAAATTACTTTAATTGCTTCACAATATATCACATATTGATGCCGGGCGTGCGAGCAGTTCTCCTGACACTGAAAAATGATAATTGAAAAAAACTTATTTTGAAAAGGGTTCACAAATATCTATTTTTCTACGCATCAGACTCAATAGGTTAGGTGGGTTGCATAGGTTCGTACGTTTCTGGTTAGGTAAAGAGGTTGGATTTATTTACGGAGTGACAAATCAAGAGAACGGGCGGAATACTTGGGGCATTGGGGTAGGAGAGTGGGAGGGATGTGGTGTGCGGGTAGGAGGAAGGGAAGGGGGAGTGGACGGCATGTGATGATGGGTAAGTGGATAGTGGGGGAGAATGGGGGTAGTGGGAGGGAGCCAGGCTAGGGGGTAATGAGGTAATATATGAGGACATTGTTGTGTGAGGTCCACCAGAGGCGCCTCAGCTGTACGGGGACACACATCCGCTCATTCACACTCTGCGTCCATTGTCTCGCTCCAGGTAAGCCTTATTTCCACTCGCAATTTGATACGTTAAGTTTATTTACGGCTTGATGTGGCAAGTCTTTTTACACTACAGTTGGCTTCCTTCTCGACTTGCAGTCGAGGATCCCATATTAAATTCCCGGCCGGGACAGAGATGATTGGGCACATTTCCTTTCACCTAAAGCAGCTGTTCACCTAGTAGTAACTAGATAGCTGGGAGTGAGGCAACAGTTATGGGGTTGCATCCTGGTAAGGATCAGTAGTTCGACCTTAGGGGACCTCCAGGGATAGAAATCGTTACCATGAGCGCCGTTTCTATCACCAAATGCCACTGTTCACCTAGCAGTAAATAGGTACCCAGGAGTTAGTCAGCATGTTGTGGGGTTGCATCCTGGGCGGGGTCAGTAATTCGACCTTGGGGGACCTCCATATAAGCCTAACATGCATATATACACTGGCTGCCTGTCCTTCAACAAAATATTTCGATTTTAAAAATGAATAATTATTATATTATATTATATTATATTATATTATATTATATTATATTATATATATATACCGTTGTCGAGGATATAAAGCCTGGTCTTAGGCTTATCTAGGTCTCCCTAGACCAACTACTGACTTTCACCAGGATGCAACCTACATCAGTTGGCTAACTACACGTACCTATTTTACCGCTAGGTAAACAGGTGCATCAGATGAAAGGAAACGTGCTCAATTGTCCCGAACAACGAGAACTATAACTCACTGTAGACATTTACTACAGGATAGTGCCGATAAGTGAGCAGTACACCGGCTACCTCCTCCTCCTCCTCCATGTGGGTAGAGTCGCTCCTGCTGGTGGCGCTGGTGGCGGGGGTTCGTGGTCAGGGTGAGCAGGTCTACTGCTTCACAGATGACCCTGACCCCTACGTCGGGTTCTCCACCAAGACGGCTTACAATTTGGCCAGAGGAGAGGTCACTCCCGAGGAAATCGTTCCGGAAGGTGAGTTGCAGAGACTCGTGTGGCTGTAGCAGCGCATAGCGTAACTACATCATGTGCATGTGTTAGCTCTTGTGATAATTTACTTCAGTAGTTTCCTGGAGGCGGCGATGGAGCAGGGTAAAGAGGTCCCAGGAGATACAGATAAGTCTATCTTGCACATCCGTTATTCGGGTTTATCGCCGAAAGATAGCTCAGTCATAGCTACGCTGGAAATAATGATAGCAACACAGTTGGCTTCGTTCTCGACTAACAATCGGGGATCTCGGCTCCCATTCCCGTGGCGGGACAGAAATAATTTCACCGAATGTTCTCTGTTTACTTAGCAGTAAATTGGTGCCTTGGGAGTGAGGCACCTACTGAGGGGTTGTAGTCTGGGGAAGGTCAGCAGATCGACCTTGGTGATGACCTTGATTGAAGCCTAAAGTTATATATATATATATATATATATATATATATATATATATATATATATATATATATATATTACAATTATATACAAAAGTTTTACGTTTTCAATATAACTAATTAAATATTTGAGTTAGTGTTCAGCGAAGTTTATAAAATCAAACTGTAACAGAAGACGAACTTTTCGAGGAGTAACTTGAGAATTGCCTAAATTAGAGCCACTTTCCTAACCTTAGTAAACCTCCTGGTCAGTGCTGGGCAAACGACGTAGATTTAATAATGAATCAAAACGTTAAAAAAAAAATTACCCTACGTTGATTAAACGCTACTTAAACATGGTTTGCCCGCTAGTTGCAGATATTTCGAATATTTATTTATTTATATATATACAAGAAGGTACATTGGGATTGTGAGGATACATAATATAATAATTACAATCTTGTAAAGCCACTAGTACGCGCAGCGTTTACATGCTTTGATGGTGGACGATGCTAGTTTTGGACATATGACCTTTGGAAATTAAGTTGTGTTTGTGTGTGCTTCTGTGGGAAAGTCGATTTCTTTTTTTTTTTTTTTTTTTTGAGATATATACAAGAGTTGTTACATTCTTGTACAGCCACTAGTACGCGTAGCGTTTCGGGCAAGTCCTTAATCCTAAGGTCCCTGGAATACGATCCCCTGCCGCGAAGAATCGTTTTTTCATCCAAGTACACATTTTACTGTTGCGTTAAACAGAGGCTACAGTTAAGGAATTGCGCCCAGTAAATCCTCCCCGGCCAGGATACGAACCCATGACATAGCGCTCGCGGAACGCCAGGCGAGTGTCTTACCACTACACCACGGAGACTGTAAATTTCTCGAATATAGTATTTGACCATTCCTCAGGAAGCGACCCAAAACGGTCAGCTGACAGAAAGAACCAATTTACTGCTAGGTGGACAGAGACATCGAATGAATGAAAGGAGATTTGAAAAATAGTCTCGCCCTGCAAAGGATTCTAAGACAGGTGATTGTGAGCACGACAGGTTAATTAGGATTAAGTAACCATTGTTTACAGGTTAACCAAGGATTACGTAAGTATTGTGGGAGTATGTAAGATGGTGATGAATGTGTCTCCTGAAGTTAAGTAGATCAGCGCCCAGAACATCGTTATAGGTTACGTAAGGAGTTTATAATTCTCAAGTCATTCTTCAAAATGTATCCGTTTTCTATTACGGCCCACTTGCCTTACTAATAATGCATTAGACTAACTAAACTAATTAGTGTGTGTGGGTGAGGCAGGGTGTGAGCCACGGCAGATATGGCACCTGGTGAGGCACGGCACTCGTTACCCCTCTGACGATGACACGGCAGCCTTCCTGCTGACCCTACCTGGCCTCCAGATCGACATTCTCCTCGCTCACCAGGAAGGTCAAGGTCAGTGCCCCTGGCAACACTTATATAGTCGCGGGTAGAAAATTAATTAACCAATAATCTCACCGACTGATGAGGGAAGATGATTGTAGATTACCTTCGGAGGACAATGGGATCCTGGACTCTTTGTGGGTTGGTGGTTTTGAAGGAAACACAGCTGCTGCTGTTGTTGTTGAGACTGGTCATTGTCAACACTCATCACATACCTCAACCAGGGGGTGTTGGTTGGTTCCTCTAGAGGGGGATGGACACCTGGTTGTCAGCTCATGCCTGTGACACTACTAGATGAGTGTAGGTGGGTTGTCCGAGGTTTGAGACAGAACTGTGGGCAGGAAATCTTTTTGTTTGACTTTGTACAACTGAAAGCAAGTTGCATCAGCTAGCAAGCGAAATAAAACACTAATAGTAATAGTCCCTACCTGACCATCACCAGGAGAGTAATAGTCCCTACCTGACCATCACCAGGAGAGTAATAGTCCCTACCTGACCATCACCAGGAGAGTAATAGTCCCTACCTGACCATCACCAGGAGAGTAATAGTCCCTACCTGACCATCACCAGGAGAGTAATAGTCCCTACCTGACCATCACCAGGAGAGTAATAGTCCCTACCTGACCATCACCAGGAGAGTAATAGTCCCTACCTGACCATCACCAGGAGAGTAATAGTCCCTACCTGACCATCACCAGGAGAGTAATAGTCCCTACCTGACCATCACCAGGAGAGTAATAGTCCCTACCTGACCATCACCAGGAGAGTAATAGTCCCTACCTGACCATCACCAGGAGAGTAATAGTCCCTACCTGACCATCACCAGGAGAGTAATAGTCCCTACCTGACCATCACCAGGAGAGTAATAGTCCCTACCTGACCATCACCAGGAGAGTAATAGTCCCTACCTGACCATCACCAGGAGAGCTGTGTGACGGGGACCTGACGCTGCTGACGGGCTGGTCGATAGGAGCCCTCAATATGACCTGGTCGTCGCAGTTGGCGCCCGAGGGATACCGGGAACTGGAAGCCATAGCCACAAGGTACAAGGAATCTCTCCCTCTCCTGCTCGACCAACCCTTCACCAACAGTTCCTTCAAGGTGAGCTGTAGAGGGGACACAGTCTATACTACTAGTGTGTTTTCTTGTGACATATATATATATATATATATATATATATATATATATATATATATATATATATACACATCACCTTGCAGTAAATTCTGGTATGTTACTTTCATAAGTTTTTTCAATGACAACAATAGAAGCTTTGACACGAATGTATTCAGTCTAAATAATTAATAAAAGGTATTAATTCAAAGTGAAAATAAGTATATCTAAATTGGCGTTTAATAATATTAGTGTATAAAAAGATTGTATCGTGTCAAGAACATATTTTGGTTGCGAGTGTTCGAGTGCGCATGTTAACGACCAGTTGAGTTCGAAGAGATCATAGAACGTAGTTAACGTTTTCTTGTGCCACAGTTCCGCCACACAGCCACGCAGAGGACGGAGGCCAGCGCCCGTTCCTACGCCCTGGGGCTCTTCGGCGACGACAGTGCGTACATACCAGAGGCCCTCGACCCCGACCCTCTCCTGAGGGTACGTGGCGCCTCTCTCAACACACTCTCGATCTCGATCCCTGCTCTCCTGTTTTGGTTTGGTTTGAATGCTAAAATTTAGGTCTCGAGCCAAATATTGGAATGTTTTAAGCTATTCAGCGCCATGTTTTCCACAGAACACAATCTTCAAATCCCTTTACAACAACGTCCCCAAATGACTGCATATATATAGATGACATTTTCATGGTATTAGAAATGAGAAACATATAAAATAGAGATGTGATTATCTCGTTTTTAAATTCATGCACGAACAGGCTAGCACTGTACAACCAGGTCCTCAGTTCTTCCTCCTCCGATATTACACTTGCATTAACACTTCAAGTAGTTTCTCCCATGATTTACGTACCAGCTTCTGGTTCCGTCACTCTCAAGTCACTCCTCGGCCCACAGTTCTACGATGTATGTAGTGACTACCAGACGCAGGTGGAAGACAACCCGGACGCCACCCTGGAGACTCGTCTCTTCGAAGAAGGAGAGGAGATGACCTCAGTCGTTTTCAACGTCTCCCGCCGTCTGGGAGTCCCTCTCGTATTGGGTATGATCATGAGTATATATATATGTTGTACCTAGTAAATAACTGTAGCTAGATCTGCTGAAAATAACTTGTTGAAACGTTCTCATAAAATAGCTCATGGCAAGGACAGATTTTGTTTTATATGTACCGTGTTTGTTGCCGAGTAGACGAGGTGTTGGTGCTATACGACGCCTGCCGCTTCTACAAGGCCTGGGACCCTCCTTCTGCAGCAGCCTGGTGCGTGGTCTTCACACCCGACGACCTCAAGGTGGGTCGCTAGCTCTGTCTCTCTGTCTTTTCCTCTGTGTCTCTTTGTCTCCATAGCCTAAAATAGCCTAACATTGAGAGGTAGAGATACGAGCCTAACATTGAGAGGTAGAGATACGAGCCTAACATTGAGAGGTAGAGATACGAGCCTAACATTTGTACCTCGTCCGTGGACAGGTGCTGGAGTACTGGCAAGACCTTGATTACTACTACACCAACGGCTACGGTCACGCCATCAACTACGAGATGGCCTGTCCTCCCGTGCAGGACCTCCTTCAGCACTTCAGGTAATCCTACAAAGAACATACGATTACATGGAACCACAGAAGGCTTATTGACCCATGCGAGGGCAGGTTCTATTTATACCCAACTCAGTTCATTCATATACATGTTCAACCTTCGCTTGAAACAATCCAGCGAATTCAGGTCTATTATGTTACCCGGTAATTTGTGTCATAAATCTGCAGCA
Source organism: Procambarus clarkii (assembly GCF_040958095.1). Lineage (NCBI taxonomy): Eukaryota > Metazoa > Arthropoda > Malacostraca > Decapoda > Cambaridae > Procambarus > Procambarus clarkii. The sequence continues at coordinate 23,788,338 of NC_091211.1, read as the reverse complement.
TACTATTTCCAAAACCTGTATTTACCCAGGGCTTTTACATAAATCTAAATTTATCTAATTTGTCTCCATGTTTGTGGGTTCATATATTATATATATATATATATTATATATATATATATATATATATATATATATATATATATATATATATATATATATATATATATGAGCACACAAACTATGAGTGCTCATATATATATATATATATATATATATAATGTTTGATGGTTGTGCGTGTGTATTAGAGAGACTCATGCCTTCCGGCACTGTATGTATTCTAGTGAGATACGTGCTTGATTGTAGTGTATATGTATTAATCTACCAAATTCTATTGAACTGAATTTGTATTAATCTAGCAAATACTCTATGGAACTGTACGTGTAGCTGTTTGCTTAACTTAGAATCGATACTTTTCGGTCAAATAATAATATTTTTCCATTCCAAATCTTGCCCAGGTGATGATAATCTTGCCCAGGTCATGATAATCTTGCCCAGGTCATGATAATCTTGCCCCAGGTCATGATAATCTTGCCCCAGGTCATGATAATCTTGCCCCAGGTCATGATAATCTTGCCCCAGGTCATGATAATCTTGCCCCAGGTCATGATAATCTTGCCCCAGGTCATGATAATCTTGCCCAGGTCATGATAATCTTGCCCCAGGTCATGATAATCTTGCCCCAGGTCATGATAATCTTGCCCAGGTCATGATAATCTTGCCCCAGGTAATGATAATCTTGCCCCAGGTCATGATAATCTTGCCCAGGTCATGATAATCTTGCCCCAGGTCATGATAATCTTGCCCAGGTCATGATAATCTTGCCCAGGTCATGATAATCTTGCCCAGGTCATGATAATCTTGCCCAGGTCATGATAATCTTGCCCAGGTCATGATAATCTTGCCCAGGTCATGATAATCTTGCCCAGGTCATGATAATCTTGCCCCAGGTCATGATAATCTTGCCCAGGTCATGATAATCTTGCCCAGGTCATGATAATCTTGCCCAGGTCAAATAATATTTCATCGTGTTACTATGCCTTCCAGGGGGGGGGGGGTAGAAATAGCCTAAGCTACTCTATCCCTTTGAGATGTATTTATTGCTTATCTCAATAAACATACTTGAACTTGAACTTGAACTTGCCTTCCAGTGCCGTGGTGGAGGGCCAAGAGGAACCCAGCGGGGTCTTCCACTTCAGCCACAGTGAGGCTTTACAACCGGTAAGTCCCCCAAGCTCCAGCCTGGGGTAGAGGGCTCGTATCTCTACCTCTCAATGTTAGGCTCGTATCTCTACCTCTCAATGTTAGGCTCGTATCTCTACCTCTCAATGTTAGGCTCGTATCTCTACCTCTCAATGTTAGGCTCGTATCTCTACCTCTCAATGTTAGGCTCGTATCTCTACCTCTCAATGTTAGGCTCGTATCTCTACCTCTCAATGTTAGGCTCGTATCTCTACCTCTCAATGTTAGGCTCGTATCTCTACCTCTCAATGTTAGGCTTGTATCTCTACCTCTCAATGTTAGGCTCGTATCTCTACCTCTCAATGTTAGGCTCGTATCTCTACCTCTCAATGTTAGGCTCGTATCTCTACCTCTCAATGTTAGGGATCTTCCCTGTCTTAACCTTCCTCTAATATTGGCCGATCTTTATCTTTCATGTTCTTAGTCTTGCGTATTTTGTCCTAATCTTTGTTCTGCCGTGTCCTAACTTTTTAATCTTCCGTGTCCTAATCTACTTTAAGGCGTTTTTTAAAGAGCATTATGAGTAGAGGAAACTATTTTTCTATATTTCTCGAGCGTTTGTTTGTGATTTTACGCATTTCAAGACGTTTCTCTTTGATTTTACACTCTTTAGGGGGCGTTTCTTTCCGGGTTTATGTTCCTTTCCTGCCGTTTCTTGCTGAAATTTTCACCTTTTGGGGGGAGTTTCCTTTGAACTTTTGCATTGTTTTTAAGAGTAATACACTGCTTTCGGTTCATGATTGCGATATTCTGTATCCAAACAGATCCGTTGATAATAGGACGATATTGTACGCGTTCTGCTAACGTACCATCGACCTTGTGTCATTTATCGCTCGATGAAATCCTTCACTTCGAGGGCCCTGTGTGTCTTTGCTCTTATATTAACATCCTGAATTATATCTAGGAAAGTTTGTATATTTTTCGACACATACGGTTAAGTAATCTTCCAGGCTTGGCGCTTCCCCTAATTACTTATCATCGACTTATTTTCACACTACCAGCTGCTTGTAACAAGGTCGGTTTTGAGCGTTAGAGATGCATTTTTAACCCTTCAGTAAGTAATAAGGTGTAACAAAAGTAGTTAAAGAGTTTCATGATATTTGCAATCCGACAGAACCCTTTCGCATCGCTTTGCCTCCTCATAACTGTATCCCTTTTATTCTCACAGGTCATGACCCGCCTGGGACTGTTCCTGGACTCGAAGCCCCTCACTCACGATCATGAGGATCCTGACCGCCTCTGGCGCACCTCCAGACACGGCAGCTTCGCCACCAACGTGGCCTTCACCCTCTCCTCCTGCGGCGCTGACCAGTGAGTACCTCGGCCATCTACACCACACACCGCCGCCTTCCCTCGGCGCGTCATGTTTTCGGTCTTCAGGCAATCCGTTCTCGTAAGTTTAACAACGTCAAGAAAACGGTCAATTTAAAGTGTCCTCTCCTAACCTATCGCATGACCCAAAACACAAAACGGAACTGTACGTCACTTTCGCGCGTCGCTTCCATTATCTAGTACGACAATTTTTGGCCTTATGTGACGCATACGATTGAATTGCGAAGTTCTTGGAAGAGGACAGGTTGCTTTAGGATCCTCTCCCAAGTAAACACTTCGGTAAATCGCTTTCTCTTGAAGCATCATGTTCGCTGGCTCTCTCTCTCTCCCGCTGACGTCTTCCGGCTAGTGTCACTCACCTGTGTCACTCACCTGTGTCACTCACCTAGTGTCACTTACACAGCGTTCTTCGTTTGGCCTTCTCCAAGCTCTATCTATATTTATCTTACATTTTCTTCCCTGCACCTACGAGTTTATCATCCGAAAACCACCTTTCACTCTTATCACCTTAGCACAACGTCTCACATTTCCGTTAGTAATGCACCAGTTGTACATTAATTGTATTTTTAATTGACATTTATTAATACTCTCAAAGGTAAGGTAGGAGCGCTCAGCCAATATAGATATATAGAAACTGGAAGGCATATACAGTATATATATATATGACAGGATAGGAACTGGGATATGAGGACCAAGGGCAGAAATGGTTCCAAGTTCCTGGGCACATCGGGAATTGAACACCGACTTGCAAGTATAGAGACCGTCGCTGTACCTACCGATTAGTCCTGGTGGATGGGTAGCAGTCGTTAATAAACATAACATTAGGAAATTTATTATATTGTGACTAACCTGTTTGAAGTCTTGAAACTTTCAGAGAAAATGTACATTGATATACTTAAGGAAAATTTATTTGCATTAGAGTGTTGAAATTTTAATAATTTGTTGAGCAATATTGTTCAAATTTTATGTCATTATATTTTACAATGTTATTAATATATGAAACAAGGTAATATAAACAAATTATCGAGTTTAAACCCTATCAGACTACTGCTAAATAATTATAAATATCGTATAATGAATAATTTTTAGTATAAATTTTCTGCTCAAGAAAACTTTAGGAAAGCTGTTCAAGAGAACACCTTTGGTTGGTTGTTTTGGAATCCTCATAAAGTAATCTATTGTGTGCGTCTCCCTCCCTTGAGCACGTGTACTGTGACATGAGCACAACGCTCAATAGCACCTCAGCGCTCACGCCATGAACTCGAGACCTAGCATATAGATGAAGTCAATTAGGACAGATTCACTAATTAAATATCCTTTGTTATTAAATTCCATAAGCAAGAGATCCAAAATCAGGTGGCGTGTCGTTATTCACTCAGGTGGTGGGTGAGCGCGGCTGTGAGCGAGCAGGTGGTGTCTCTAGGTGGGTGTGCCAGCTCCCTTGGGTGTACGTGGGATGAGTTCATTGCCACCTACGGCCAGTTCCTGCAGTGTGACCTGGACGCCATCTGCCACAACACCCTCACGGCAGGTTAGTGTTCCCATGATTGTGCTCGAAGTTGCACCTAATCACGTCCACTCATGTATATGTCTAACCTACACTTAAAACAATCCAGCGACATGTGTAATAATTTGTCCATCAACCGGTTCCTTAATCTCCAAGCCTAGTATCAACCAGTTTCATAAACCACAAGCCTAATACTAAACCAGTATCAACCTAATTCTTTCTGAATCTAAAACTTTTCCAAGTTACATCCAGTACTTCATGTCCTAACAAGATGGATACTAATACTATGCTTATAGTTTGCTCCCCATTATTACACCGTTTCATCCATTTGAATGTTCCCATTATGTTCTTCATTTCCCTTCGCATTTTTTAAAAACTATTATTACGCTTTCTTCACCTCTCTTCATAAAGGAGGTTCGTAACGATGTGTATTCGTTACCCTGCACATTTTCAGACGAATTTAGGTCCATTTAGGTACGGTTCCCAAACTGTGTATGCTAAATAGGGCCTGACAAGAGCAAGATGAAACGTGAAAAACATTTTATATTTTATTACTAATGCTTCTATATAAATCTCAGTATCCTGTTTGAATGGCATGTATTGATTTTTTTGGCTAAATCTCCCTACTAACGATGACTGATCTTTTTCCGCTTTCAGATTTGGCTATTTCAACGTCGGTCAACTGATATCTGGTAATTCTATTATTTCCTAGGCTCAGAGAGCCTACATTTATGTTCATTAAAAATGTATTTGACAATCTTTAATCCATTTTAAAAGCTAATGTAGTCTTGTAGTGATTTTCCGTCTTCGTCTGTACTTATTTGTCACCTGATTTCTGTATTTTGGTAGATTTGCTAATGTTGCTGTTCAGTCCCGAGTGCAATTTGTTTATATACACGAGAACAAAGGTCCCAAGACAGCCCTGAGACTCGCAACTTTGCTATAGTGTCCCCTCGCAACTTTTCCTTTACTTTGAGGTTCCTATACCTTGTTCCAGTTACGGGTCTATACCTTGTTCCAGTTACGGGTCTATACCTTGTTCCAGTTACGGGTCTCCTCTCCAATATTATGTTCCTCTACATTGCTAATTAGTCTTTAATGAGAAACAGTATTAAAGGCCTTGTTAAAGTCTATATAGCCTACATAATGAGATTATTTCCACAATTGATTTCTTCACTTATCCATGAACAAAAATTAGATCCAATTTGTTAAACTTTAGTGCAATGGTTTTTAGTTCAACTAAACTAAACGGCTCTTTGCTCAACAATGCTGTGTAGCCTTTGATGATCTGTGTTTTTCTATATATCCATCAATGGCATTTACGATTATAGATTCAAAAAATTTTCACACAATAGACATCAAACTAATTGGTCGACAGCTCTATGTACATGATCTATCCCCCTTCTTAAAAATCACTGCTAAATTAGTCCTCCACGAGTCCGGAACTCTACTCCAATGTTTTAGTATACACTGGCTTATAAAGCTTATCTTTATATTCTTCTATGGCCCGGGAAAATATCTCGTCTGGTCCCAAGGACTAAATGATGGTGCTGGTTGTGGCATTTGTTTTGGTTTATATATTTCTAACGGAAGAAATACGAGTTTTGTTGCATATACGTGTGAGTGGAAAGGTCTGTGCTATGTATGTGAGCATACAAGCGTTCACTTGTGCTGAGTCAAGTGTAAATAAAGATATAGAGTATTTTGAAACTAATCAAATCCTTCCTCACCCAGCCAGTGGTCCCAAGCCGGCGTGGGCAGCAGGCGTGGTGGGATCCCTTTACTTTCTCACCACTTGGACACAAAGCACCTTTACTTAAACCACTTGAACGGACACACAAACCACCTGAGTGGCCAGGTAAAACACTTGGCGGCTACAGCAACCACCTGTAAAACCAATCAACCACTTGACCGTCCACATCAACCACCTGACCCGCCACATCAACCATTTGGCCGGCTAACCTCTCGTCACCTAGTATCACACTGGGCGCATCAATCTAATGGACTTGCGAAGAGTGAGGACTGACTAACTCCTTCCTGGAGTTCCATAGTGACGAAAGACATATTTTGCACCTTCTAACCCCGTAGATAATACACGAAAGGCCCTAGCAAAGTTCCAAATCAGGTCACCCACAGCAGTTTTGGTTGAGAATCCCTTGCTGAACTACTCCCCAAATTACCCGACGTCATCGTGGCGAGTTTGTCCTAAAACAGAGTCAATGAGGCCTCCATTGGCTCCTCCACAACATAGAATAAACAAATGAACAAATCCACAAGGGCCGTGACGAGGGTTCAAACCTATGTCCGAGAGAATCCCAGACGCTGCCTTAATCGAACTTTCGCTTCTGTTAGAATGTTGAGTAGTTATCTGGTGACCGCAAAAGATAATGTACAATTTGTTGAATAAAAAGATTAAACTATCAGAATGTTATTATTGAAGGGAATGTGGTCCCTTACGTCGATTTCTACTTCGCCCAGATTGCAACTGCATGCAGCGTCACCATTTTACAATGGCAGATGGTCAGGACAAATCATTATCCTGACTCCTCTTCCAAGTGCTATACAGTCGTAATGGCTTGGCGCTTTCCCCCGATAATTCCCTTCCTTTAACCCTTGTCAATTTCAGTTTAACAAAGATGAGAGCAATGCAGCTAGATTCAGGGTGCACGTGGTCGTGCATGGGTCCTGTAGGCCTCTAGGGTATTCCTTACCGACAGGCTTCACCTAATCCTGAGTCACTTTGGTCGTGCCGGTCACCTCAATGCAAGAGGACTCTAAAGGATCTTCCAAGGGGATCAAAGATATTTGTATTTGATGAAGGCTTAAAATTTAAGAGTGTCAGAGTGGTGCTATATCTGAGCTAAGGGCACTTCAAATCGGAAACTGAATTTAAGAAGATTTTGCATAAACACAAACGATTGGTTGATTGCTCAATAACCCACTACTCAATATGTCGAACAAATCTCTAACCTTATTCACCTTCCCTCTATCCCCTAATATTTCTCATCCAAGTCCTTATCCCTCCCGCTAAAGCTTCCTATCTCCATCGCCTCCTTCTCTTTCCTCACTGACGTCTAACTCCTTTACCTCCTACCTCGATCCCGGGTCGTCTCACTGTGAGGTGGCCATCTGCCGCTGCTCTCACCTCTCCAGTACTGGAAAGTTAAACTTCCTAATTTCTGAACGCGTGATTTATGCCCCCGATTAGTTAACGGACGCCATGTTGGCTTCTTGGGTTAGGTATTGACCACATTCTTTGTCTGGAAATACCCAGACTGTGCTGGTTTGGGTCGGTAATGCCCCCAACACTGTTGCTTGCCGTGGACGGCACGATGACACATGCTGAAGATATGACAGGTGTTGACAGGCCAGAAAACTATAGTTTCTCGAGTGATTCCACTAAACGTGCACCATCTCCACTTAGACACGGTGACACGCACTCAAGAGACACTCTCCCTGGGAGAAAGTGCTTCCTCCTACACATAATGACGAAAATATAAATAATGGAAGCAATAATAAACTATAAATATAGTTACATTAATTATTTTCATTATGTTTGTTATTCATAATATATTTGGAGAGAGAATGAGTCATGTTAGTGAAGGAGAGATTTGATATCTTCACATCATGAGCATAAGACGAAAGTGTAACACCTGTTCTCATGCTCACCACAGCACTCATGCTCACCACAGCCCCTCATGCTCACCACAGCCCCTCATGCTCACCACAGCCCCCTCATGCTCACCACAGCCCCCTCATGCTCACCACAGCACTCATGCTCACCACAGCCCCCTCATGCTCACCACAGCACTCATGCTCACCACAGCCCCCTCATGCTCACCACAGCACTCATGCTCACCACAGCCCCTCATGCTCACCACAGCCCCCTCATGCTCACCACAGCCCCCTCATGCTCACCACAGCACTCATGCTCACTACAGCCCCCTCATGCTCACCACAGCACTCATGCTCACCACAGCCCCCTCATGCTCACCACAGCCCCCTCATGCTCACCACAGCACTCATGCTCACCACAGCCCCCTCATGCTCACCACAGCCCCCTCATACTCACCACAGCCCCCTCATGCTCACCACAGCCCCCTCATGCTCACCACAGCCCCTCATGCTCACCACCTGCTCTCTTACATCATGCAGGAAAGTCTTCAACACGCTCACAAAACCTCAAATTAACGTAAAATTGGGTTTAATTATCAGCTGTTCTTCATATACACACAGTACAGTTGCCAGGACTCCGAACTTCCTCTTTTATAGTCCCAGGTTCGAGGCTCCTATGATCCAAGCGAATCATTTTATATAATGAACAAATCCACAAGGGCCGTGACGAGGATTCGAACATTTTATATATATTTTTCACTTGGATCACTGGAGCCTCGACCCCGGGGGAGAGAGAGAGAGAGACGGTACCACCTCTACCTAGCATTCGAGGGGACTATGTAGGTCCCAACCAATGCAGGTTTAGGTATCCTACCAGTCTAAAATTTATAGTTTGGGGGATTATAATGAATGATCAAAGATTGTGAACGTTTTGGGTCTGCGGATACGAACCGAAGATACAGTAGACGTTTCCTCTCTGGTTCGCCAGACTCAGACGCATGATTTCTTGCCTGTCTGCATGATTTGTTTGCCTGAGTGTATGCGTTTGTCTACCCATCTGTTTGCCTGTCGAGGTATCCCACAACACTCCCTATAAGCCTCCCGTCTCCAACAGAGTTGCCACCAACCTTTCACCACGACACTCCCATTCACTTTACTTTCTGTTTCCCCCCCCCCCTCTCTTTCGCTCTATTACCACCACTCGCGTCTCCGCCATGTGTTAGTGCTTGTCTGAGTCAGGGCGATGCTCTCATAACGTGGTGGTGTTATTATTCATGCTGCAGTGAATGTGTAGGCGAGTAATTCAGTGACATGTGTGTGGCTGTATTTATGACTGGATATGTTGTGGATTGTGTGTGTGTGTGTGTGTGTGTGTGTGTGTGTGTGTGTGTGTGTGTGTGTGTGTGTGTGTGTGTGCGTGCTTACTATCTGTGCCTGCAGGATCGAGCCGTTAGCTCTTGGACTCCGCCTTTCCAACCGTCGGTTCTCTATTTGCCGATTCCCGACCTATTTTCATGTTATATCTACTTCAAATTTTTCTCTTATTAAAACCCAGAAATGTTGCTAGAGATGGTGAAAGTAATGATGAAGTTACAATGGTTGTAGTGAGGACGTACAGTGTTGGATACCTTGTGTGTGAAAATGTTTTAAGCCATCATCAGTCACCGTTACTTTAAGTACTACCAAAACAAGAGGATAGACTGAATTCACTCACTGATTCGTATTGATAAGTCATTATTAACTCGGTGATTTATCGTGTCAATAGTAAGCGAAGGAGCTATTACCCATTAATGATCAAAGACATTTATGATAATTAACTTATTCACCGGAGCATTTGAGGCAAACAAGAAAACACAGAAAGGCCTACATTTACCCTTATAGCCTACACAGAGGCTATAAGTTCAGCTTTTTAATGGCGTTCTTCACATGCAGAGATGACCAGCTGACACGGTGTGTGGAGGTGTGGTTTGGTGGGGGTGAGGGCTGAAGGTAATTATACCAGGAGAAAGGGAGAAAGCCAGTATGACTGCATAGCACTTGAAAGGTATACGAGGACAGGCCAGGAATTGGCTTAGGAGAATGAAGTGAATGGTGCCTAATGACCTGAACCTTTCGGGGATCGAAACTCCGACCCTGCAAGAAGAGAGGTCATCGCTCTATCAACTAGGCTAATACAAGGGGATGGACCGTAGAGTTGGGAGGGGGGGGGGGTAGGGAGGGGTGTTGGGGGGAGATTAATGTACGACTCGCTGTTCTCTGCTGACGTTGGTCAGCTGGTCTTTCGTACCTTAGTGCTGTAAACAGTTCAAATATAATCACAACTGATTACATTTGAACTGTTCTTTAACAGTGTTCTGCTTTCTTCATGTGATTAAATTGTACCTCTCTAAATACCCATCATTTACAGCATACACACACACACACACATTTACCCACACAAACAAGACACCTAGCCTATTCTAGCCTACGCCTAATTGTGCTCAAAATTACAATATACAATGATATTAATTTTAGTGCGAGAAAATAGCCTGTGGAGGAGGGGGTGAATAAACCATGAAGCGAAGCTAGCAAAGTTGAGTCTCACCTCACAAGAAGAAGTATCAAAGAGACATGATAATGCCATGCGAGATACTCTGGGTAATTAATAACGTTAATACCGAGAAAATGTTCAGTGTTAAGCAGGGCAGAACAAATTCAGAAGGATAGTAAATAGAAGTGCAGACAAGTCATAAATATGTTAGATAGATCTATGAACTAGACTCACTAGAGGGAGAGATGTTAGAAGCTAACAGAATAATTAGTTACAATAGTAGAAATGATATAAAACACGATGGTCGGGAGCCACTGCATTAGACAACTAACAACTTGTAATTTGGGGCTCAGGAGTTACTGCCCAACATCCACAAGCACACACACTCCTAAGCACACCATAATATTCTCCAACACAACTTGATACAGTTTCGAACAAATCCTGACACATTGCCCAACGTACTCCGACACACTCCTCAACGATCATATGTGCTCCCAGGACGCCCTTACGCACTTCCCGGAACACCGTGAGAGACCTCAACAATACCTCATCGTAACCCCTAAAGTGCCTCTAATATTGCCCAAAGAATCTGTCTTGAACGCTACCCTAAGAATCTGTCTTGAACGTTACCCAAAGAATCTGTCTTGAACGCTACCCTAGGGATCTGTCTTGAACAAGTTTCGAACACTACCCAAAGAAAAACCACCCCCAGCACACAAGCAACACGCCTCAAGCGCTTCCCCCAAGAGGCCTGTAGCACGCCCTAAGGACGTCTCCTCCCTCAAGAACCTCCTCAGAACTCCACTTCCTCAACTACGCCGATAGTGAAAGTGAAGCAATATAAACCAGGGGCCCCCGGAGTGAACACCACCAGTGTTAGGAGTGCCTTACTATCGTCGCCACCTCCCTCCCTCCTTCCTTCCCACCCATTCCACATTCAATTGATATATTTTCCAAATTGTGGACCACCAGGCGCCAACAGTTATGGTTCCAATTAAGCTAATGCAGGTAAGACATTGGGAAACCATGGGAAGAAAAAGGGAGAACTTACGTAAAGGTAAGAGTGAAGTAACGACGAGGACGTAGAGACGTTTAGTTACGTGGGATCTGATGATGACACAGACCAAATATAACAAAAATACCTACGTATGATTATTTGATAAAAAGACAATAGTAGGTTTATCTTCCCCTCTTGGGTGACAAGTGTGTCTAGGGTGTCGCGAACGGAAACTTTTAATATCCGTGTGGCTAAACCGGAGGAGGTGAAGCCTTGACTAACCTTGAGGGCAGAAGAGTTCGATATCAGTGTGACTGAACTCGAAGTGAAGTCATTAACCAATTACCAAGCAGGAATTTTCGACGTCATTGTGACCGGAGCGAAGGCAATCAGACCTTGATAAACCCATAATGACAAACAATCGATATCGTTGTGACCAGACGGAAGTGACAAACTTTGACCATGCCACAACGATAGGAACGTGTGATATCAGTGTGACCAACCAGAAGAAAGTGCAGTTTTGACCAAATCACAAGGACAGAAACTTTCGATACGTGACCAGACGAAAGAAAGTGGATGTTGACCAGACCACACACTAAAAGTTGAAGGGACGACGACGTTTCGGTGCGTCCTGGACCATTCTCAAGTCGATTGTCAAGTCGATTGAGAATGGTCCAGGACGGACCGAAACGTCGTCGTCCCTTCAACTTTTAGTGTGTGGTCTGGTCAACATACTTCAACCACGTTATTGTGACTCATCGCCTGCACAAGAAAGTGGATCTTTTACCATACCTCTGGGGACAGAAGCTTTCGGTATCATTGTGACCAGACCGAATGAATTGAAGCCTTGACCCAAACACAAAGACGAACGTTCAATATTTTTCTTACCAGACCGAAGGGTGTGGAACTTTTATCAAACCGCAATAACTGAAAACCCTCCATAATATCGTACACGGATACGAGTCCAGAGTCATACACTGACTATACAAAAAACTGGAATTTTCATATAATTTTGACCAGACCGAATGAAGTCATGCCTTTTTACGAAACCATAAATTTAGACAAACTTATCTGACCTGACAGGACGGGGTGCAGTCACAAAGTCTGTGACCAATAATAAAGTCTGGAAGACACGGTCACTGCCAAGTCTGGAAGACACGGTCACTGCCAAGTCTGACGGATGGTTGCCCAAGAGTGACGGACTGTCACACAAGACAACAAGATCACAATAACTTGGTGGATCCATGAGAAAATATAATGGTGGGACTGGTTTCTTGAGTTTCCAGAAAGAAGTTCGACTAGAAAAGGCTTATGTAAAAGTTTTAAATTTGTATCTTAGCTAAAATGTTTGAAATTCACACCATATTTTATAAATGTTCAGAGTCCACAACTTAGTTTATGCATAGATGGCGTTTGTAGACAAGTTCAAGTATGTTTATTGAGACAAGAAAAAATACATCTAATAAGGGATAGAGTAGCTTAGGCTAGAACCCTCGCTCCCATCCTTCATTGTTTGCTGGCTTACATACTGACCTAAACCTCCCGCCCCCAACAACCCATCTAAATCCTTGAACTACTGGTGTTTACTTAGATCATAATCTGCTAACTGCTTTACAATCAGGTCCTCAATTACTGCCGAGTGAACAGTGAGGGAACAATACTCAATCCTCCTTCCCTGCCCAGGGTTCGAACTCGAATCTTACCGCTTGCAAAGCGAGTGGGCGAAGGCGCTAGCCACGGTCCCTTCTCCACACGGGAGACATCTCCCGTCACGCAGGGTGCAGTCGCACCTCCGCAGATCTCCAGTATCAGCTCTTGATACTGGTAATGGCTCAAAAGGGCCACCACTTACGGGCTATTCATGCCCGTGCCACCTTTTGGGTGGCTTAATCTTTATCAATCAATCAATCGCTAGCCACTACCAGACAGGGTGTGTTGCTAATTAACTAAACACATTAAAACAGCATAGACTATAATAAAAAAAACGTTAAGAACAGGTGATTATTGTTAAAAGACCATAATAAGACTTTACACAAAGATCTTACAAGAAAGACCGACGTAAAGTAGCAACGCAAAAGACATACGCAAAATAATGACCAAAGCGGAAAGTAAAATACCTCATCAAATCATCATCAGAAGAGTCTAACTCATAAATCAACGTTAATGGCAAGAACTAAAGGTCTACATTAATGCCCAAGATAAACACAAAAACAATATTCAACTTTAAGACCAATTTAATAACTTTCAAAAAGTCAAATATATAAAAAGTCTAATCAACGCAAAATGCAAAAATGGAACTCAAATGCAGATCAATGCAAAAATCGTTTCGTAAAACTCAAGACTTAAACACTGCCACAGAGGTAAGAGAAACAGACCAGCATAAACCTTCTTTTAAGAAGAACAGCGTAAAAGAACAGTACGAGAAAGCTACGCAAAACTCCAGTACAAAAGACTGAAGCCAAACGCCAACGATACGAACAACGTAAATAAAAACGTATAAGACTAATGAAAAACGGACGACACACGCCCGACTTCGTGTAGTATTCTGAGGGTTTGTTTTTCTTGCCATTACATTCCCAGCCTGGCACTCCTCCCCCAGCCTGGCACTCCTCCCCCAGCCTGGCACATCCCTCTCCAGCGCCATCCCATCCACTCCCACACTCCCATCTTTTCCTCCCACACTCCCGTCTCCTCCAGTTAGAGACTTAAAAGCCATTGGTGTCGGTCCTGGAAATGGTTAAGTAAGGTTCGCGACTCCTGAATCCAGAATGAGAGACAAAAGTTTTGAAACCGACTCCCTAGTATAGAACCGGCTGGTGTGGTTCCAGGTGGCGGTGCTGGAAACGCAAATGACGCAAAGAATATTGTCAAATGACACTTCTGCAATTCCAGAAGACTTGTGTCTCATTCCCATCATGCCCTGTCTTCGTGGTTCTGGTGCCCCGCCTAAGTCGGGAAGGTTCACCCCCCCCCTCCCTGGTATTGTTTGGTTACATATTATTCATAATTATTACCTGTCAATGTTTGTTTTTGCTTCCTTCCACTTCAGTGCACTGCCCCATTACTTCTCCACACTGCCCCATCACTTCAATTCAATTTCCCATCACTTCCATAATAATGCATTTCCCTTTGCAGTGTTCTGAACCTGGATTTTTTTCAATTTCCCCTTTTCCCCCCTCTTCTTGTCCCAGCTCTTTTTTCCCCTTCCCCGTTAATCCCTTCCAGTTCCCCCCTATCCTTCCTACCCTCCTCCGTCCTTTCTCCAATCTTCTCTCATTCAAACTTTTTATGCTTTCAAAAATTCTGCCTCGACACACAACTCCCCCCGACCCTTCCCCGCCCACAGGAGCGGTCTGTGTTGTCAGCGACGGTGACGGTGGCGCTGCTGTTGGTGCTGACGATGGCTGGCCGGCTGGCTGAAGCGCTCCCGACCCTGGGCCCATATGATTATCCTCCAGTGAGTATATGTAGAGTGAATGGTTTCAAAATATATAAATATGCAACAACGAATCACAAAATCACTGATCAAGTATGCGGAAAAACCACATGTGAAGAATTAGTCACTCTCTATTTTGCTCTGATAAAGGCGAATTGAGCCGAAAACGCATTCAGCATTCTCTAATTCATCACGTGTTTTTTCACACACATACACACACATTATATATACATATGGGGGGGGGGGAGAGAGAGAGGGGGAGAGAGAGAGAGAGAGAGAGAGAGAGAGAGAGAGAGAGAGAGAGAGAGAGAGAGAGAGAGAGAGAGAGAGAGAGAGAGAGAGAGAGAGAGAGCCATTTATGCAAGAATGGAGGACACACAGCAATAAACAAAAACCACTAATATTCGTGATAAAGAACGTTGTTGTTGTTATACGTTTCGAAAGTTACTGCTCTTAAATCTTTCACCAACTTTCCCTTGAGAGTTACAATCAAACTCGGCGCTTGACCCATCATACACTACCTTTTTCGAACATCTAACGACTGCCCTCTTCCGTCTCTCTTTAAACGAACCCTACCCCAAAACATCACAGATCCCGTACGAATTCCTCTACGGCGTCCGGGACCCACACTACGGTACAGACTTCGGCCACGAGGAACAGAGTCACGGCGGAGCTGTCAGCGGCCGCTACTATGTGCTGCTGCCGGACGGTCGGCGTCAGGTGGTCACCTACACCGCAGACCCCATCAAGGGCTACGTCGCCACCGTCACCTACGAGAACGTCGGCTACAGCCCCAAGGGACCAGGCATCGGTATCACAAGTTATAGCTAGATTACTTAGTGTTTAGGGAGCTTATGCTAATAATTATCACATTGTAACACGCACATGTTAACTCTATTTCAATGCCAAGAGATACACATCAAAATATTTTAGGCCATCTCTTATCTTCATTATACAGTGTCAAATTTATGGTTCTCCTTATTAATTACATGACATTGATATTTGATAACTGTATGATATTTAAGACATTTGTAACGCGGGTTTCAGCGCCCAAACACTAGCTCTTTACGTCAAAAGATAAACTTCAAAACATCTAATTAGGATTTCTATTGTTAAACTTGTTTAAATATTATGTTAAACCTGAATGTTACATACGTGATTGTTAAGTATATGTTACGTGTCGTTCCAACTGTCTTTAGTGACATGTATGTTTGTAGAGAGAGAGAGGAGTTTGTTGAAGTGTGTTTGTTTTGGTTGTGCATGTTCTTGTTGTCTCGTCCCGTTGGTGAGGAAGGTGGCGCAGCATCCTGTTGTTGTTGAACTGTATTTACATTTGTGTTTGTGTTGTAGTTACACTGGTACCCGTCACAGACGTCCCCAGCTTCTCGTCACGACGTGGTGATGTCTAGTCATCGACGTGGTGATGATCTAGTCCTTTGTAGACCTCATGTACGATCGACCGACCAAAGTAAAAAAAAAAAACATTCGCAAGACTGTCTTCTTTTTTTCTCTCTCTATCGACATCGACTATTATTTTAGACGTGTCTATTTAGATTATTTACGTCCCTCCAACGTCGACACACCTGAACTATAGACGCTATTAACTATCAAGTCGACGCTGGATGTAAGACCTCTCGACTGCCCTTTTAAGAGAGCTAATCTCTCTCTATGATAATCTGTCGACTGCATTCAATGTCTCCTTCAGACTTGCCCCCTAAAACCTTTCTGTCACCTTTGTACTAATCTGCCTACGACATATACAAATTGGATCTCACTGACCTGTTTAACTTGCCAACTTTTAAACTTTAAAGTAACATACAAAAACTACATTGTATACCAATTGGCCTGTTAAGCTAAACTGTAGACTGCAATACAGCCTTTAAGCACTACGCAGTTTAACTTTGATCATACGCCTGTAGCTCTTCCAGGCTGACCAACATACGAAATTATCAGAAAACTTACGACTCTACTACCCATAAAAAAAATTGTTGACCATTTTCAAGAATCTATGCAAAATGTTGACCAGTCGAAGGATCACATTGATCTTTCGACTTAAATTTTGCCCTTTCGTCAATACGAAGACAATAAGTCGACCATTAACATTGACCTCCTGTCTACCACATATTGATCTATCAAAAAAATATTAACCTGTTGACGTAAACAAAGCCCTTTCGACCTGTGTCAATACAAAACTTAGACATGTGTTTACTAGTTGTGTTTTTACGGGGGTTGAGCTTTGCTCTTTCGGCCCGCCTCTCAACTGTCAATCAACTGTTTACTAACTACTTTTTTTTTTTTCCACACCACACACACACACACCCCAGGAAGCAGCCCGTGACAGCTGACTATCTCCCAGGTACCTATTTACTGCTAGGTAACAGGGGCATTCAGGGTGAAAGAAACTTTGCCCATTTGTTTCTGCCTCGTGCGGGAATCGAACCCGCGCCACAGAATTACGAATCCTGCGCGCTATCCACCAGGCTACGAGGCCCCTTTAAACATTAATTTACTGACATGATCAATACTCATTTTACAACTTCCACTGGTTTATCAACTTGTTGACCTCGACACTAAAAGTTGGACCTATTACTAAATCTTTGAGCAGAACACTGACCAGTCGACCATATCGACCACAATATTGACCTGTCGACCATATCGACCACAATATTGACCTGTCGACCATATCGACCACAATATTGACCTGTCGACCATATCGACCACAATATTAACCTGTCGACCATATCGACCACAATATTGACCTGTCGACCATATCGACCACAATATTGACCTGTCGACCATATCGACCACAATATTGACCTGTCGACCATATCGACCACAATATTGACCTGTCGACCATATCGACCACAATATTGACCTGTCGACCATATCGACCACAATATTGACCTGTCGACCATATCGACCACAATATTGACCTGTCGACCATATCGACCACAATATTGACCTGTTGATGATTAAACTGACCTGTCCAAAATATCACTTTCCTGTCGACCAAAATATTAACCTGTTGACCATAATATTGACATTTTGAATACAATATTGACTTGTCGACCATAATCGATCACGGCACTGTCGATCACAGCACTGACTTGTTGACCGTAAGACTGATATGATGGTCATAATATTTCCCTGTCCATCATAATATTATATCTACATAATATTGACCTGTCAATAAAAAAATATTGACCTGACTACCATAAAAATAAACTGTCGACCATTCCATTGGGCTGTCAGGAATTATACCGACGTGTCGGAAATGACATTTTAACCATAAAATATTGACCATTCGACAACAAAAGTGACTTGTCGTTCAAAATATTATCCTGTTGCCCATAACATCAACCTATCGGAAATAAAATTAGACAATAATATTGACCCATTGACCATAAAATTGACCTGTCGACATATGTCGCTGACCTATCAACCACAATATTGACCAGATGACCATTAAACAGACCGACCTGTCCAAAATATTATTAGCCTGTCCATCATCATATTGACTTGTTGATCTGACCTGTCAACCGTAAAATTTCTGTCGAAATAATATTGATCCGTCGGCCATAATATTGACTTATCGACTATATAGTACTGACATGCTGACCATTATATTGATCTGTAGATCATGATACTGAAATATTAACAATTATATTGGCCTGTCGATTAATATATTGTCCTGTCGGCCATTATATGTAACTGTCAACCATACTATTGACTTGTCGATCATTGTAGACACTTCAGGTCACTAATATGTCTATCATTATACTGCACTGTCCACCAAAATATTAACAATGTCGGCCCTAAAATTCACCTGTCGATCATAGTACTGACAGATCGACAATTATAGTGACCATTCAAACAAAATATAAACCTGTCGACCAAAATATTTACCTATTGACCAAAATAATGACCTGTCGACCAATGCACAGACCTGTCGAGTATTATACTGACCTCTCGACCATGATTTTACCTGAGCAAAATAATGATCGACCGTAATATTGATTTGACCATAAAATTGACAGCAACATAAAGTCTTGATATTATTTCTTGACTGTTTAACGTTACAAGCTGACCATTTAACGTTACAAGCTGACCATTTAACGTTACAAGCTGACCATTTAACGTTACAAGCTGACCATTTAACGTTACAAGCTGACCATTTAACGTCACAAGCTGACCATTTAACGTTACAAGCTGACCATTTAACGTTACAAGCTGACCATTTAACGTTACAAGCTGACCATTTAACGTTACAAGCTGACCATTTAACATTAAAGCTGACCATTTAACATTATATGTTGCCCATTTAACGTCAAAAGCCGACTGATAAACGCCAAAAACTGAGTGACTAATATTACAAGCTTACCATTTAACACGACCTGTAAATGACCCTGTAAGCCTAGTTGACCTGAGGAGCTAGCACTTGACCCAACGACCACCGATCCAACGACCACCTGACCCAACGACCACCACAGCCCCATCGACCACCGACCACTAGCCAAGCTCGGTAATCCCACCCCCTTATTCAATAAGTATAGACCCATGAATACCATTCGCGATCTTTTTCCCCACCTTGTTATCAATAACAATATTTATGCCATGTTGGCGTGTTTCTCTGTCCTACTATGTTTATTTATCCACGCAACTCGTGAATGTTTGCGTGTGTGTGTGTACTCACCTAGTTGTACTCACCTAGTTGTGTTTGCGGGGGTTGAGCTCTGGCTCTTTGGTCCCGCCTCTCAACCGTCAATCAACAGGTGTACAGATTCATGAGCCTATCGGGCTCTATCGGGTGTGTGTGTGTGTGTGTGTGTGTGTGTGTACTCACCTAGTTGTACTCACCTAGTTGTGTTTGCGGGGGTTGAGCTCTGGCTCTTTGGTCCCGCCTCTCAACCGTCAATCAACAGGTGTACAGATTCCTGAGCCTATCGGGCTCTGTCATATCTACACTTGAAACTGTGTATGGAGTGAGCCTCCACCACATCACCCCCTAATGCATTCCATTTGTCAACCACTCTGACACTAAAAAAGTTCTTTCTAATATCTCTGTGGCTCATTTGGGCACTCAGTTTCCACCTGTGTCCCCTTGTGCGTGTTCCCCTTGTGTTAAATAGACTGTCTTTATCTACCCTATCAATCCCCTTCAGAATCTTGAATGTGGTGATCATGTCCCCCCTAACTCTTCTGTCTTCCAGCGAAGTGAGGTTTAATTCCCGTAGTCTCTCCTCGTAGCTCATACCTCTCAGCTCGGGTACTAGTCTGGTGGCAAACCTTTGAACCTTTTCCAGTTTAGTCTTATCCTTGACTAGATATGGACTCCATGCTGGGGCTGCATACTCCAGGATTGGCCCGACATATGTGGTATACAAAGTTCTGAATGATTCTTTACACAAGTTTCTGAATGCCGTTCGTATGTTGGCCAGCCTGGCATATGCCGCTGATGTTATCCGCTTGATATGTGCTGCAGGAGACAGGTCTGGCGTGATATCAACCCCCAAGTCTTTTTCCTTCTCTGACTCCTGAAGAATTTCCTCTCCCAGATGATACCTTGTATCTGGCCTCCTGCTCCCTACACCTATCTTCATTACATTACATTTGGTTGGGTTAAACTCTAACAACCATTTGTTCGACCATTCCTTCAGCTTGTCTAGGTCTTCTTGAAGCCTCAAACAGTCCTCTTCTGTTTTAATCCTTCTCATAATTTTAGCATCGTCCGCAAACATTGAGAGAAATGAATCGATACCCTCCGGGAGATCATTTACATATATCAGAAACAAGATAGGACCGAGTACAGAGCCCTGTGGGACTCCACTGGTGACTTCACGCCAATCGGAGGTCTCACCCCTCACCGTAACTCTCTGCTTCCTATTGCTTAGATACTCCCTTATCCACTGGAGCACCTTACCAGCTACACCTGTGTGTGTGTGTGTGTGTGTGTGTGTGTGTGTGTGTGTGTGTGTGTGTGTGTGTGTGTGTGTGTGTGTGTGTGTGTGTGTGTGTTTACTAGTTGTGTTTTTACGGGGGTTGAGCTTTGCTCTTTCGGCCCGCCTCTCAACTGTCAATCAACTGTTTACTAACTACTTTTTTTTTTTTTTTTCTTCCACACCACACACACACACACACACCCCAGGAAGCAGCCCGTGACAGCTGACTAACTCCCAGGTACCTATTTGCTGCTAGGTAACAGGGGCATTCAGGGTGAAAGAAACTTTGCCCATTTGTTTCTGCCTAGTGCGGGAATCGAACCCGCGCCACAGAATTACGAATCCTGCGCGCTATCCACCAGGCTACGAGGCCCTGTGTGTGTGTGTGTGTGTGTGTGTGTGTGTGTGTGTGTGTGTGTGTGTGTGTGTGTGTGCGCGCGTGTGCGTGTGTTCGAACCGCCACCAGCGTTTCTTCTGGCATCATACTGGCCAGGATTAGTTCACCATTATACCTGTCCCTACATTCTTCTGAGAGCCGTGTGTGTAGCTCTCAGTAGCTGAATATTAAAATTAACAAAATATACAATCAACTCGGTAAACAATCCCAATTGTTTTCTTCGTGAAGCTTTCAAAGTTGCTAAAGTAAATGTTTTCCAGATCACTAAGAGATCGTTTCCTAGAAGAGCTTAGTCGTTCCTTATAGTTCAAACGGAGCATATTGCAACGAATAGAAGCAAATAGGAAAAGCAGAATTGATTCAGATTCCCAAATAATGAAGGTTATGAATTATTCAACACACTTCCCATGTCCCCATATATATTATATTATATTATATTATATATATATATATATATATATATATATATATATATATATATATATATATATATTGCACTTGATAATCGACGTTAAGAGTTTAATATTCTCAGATATAACGCTTTCAGTACAAATAAAGCATATATATACCTCCGAAAGGCACCGAATGAAGACGAAAATATACGAAATGAACGAAAACAGGCATATTGACGCGCGTGTTGGAAACGAACGAAAAATAACAAATCAAGGCGTAGTACAAAGAAACTTTGCGGCCTAGCATTTACCCCTTATCGTTTCGCCCTCTCCTCCCTTCCAATCTTGCAAGGCGCCTGAGGTGTTGCTCGGTATCCTCAAGACATATTTATTTGAATTTCTTTAGTAAAATATTTTTAAAGAGATCAATAATAAATCCGAGGCATTGGGTTTAAATTCCAACAGCGAGTCATAAGAGATGGTGATGAGGCTTCCTTGAGGCTGGCAGTGGCAGCCATGTTGTTGTTCCCCGTCTCGCTCTGGCGTGAGGTCTCTCTCTCTCTCTCACACACACACACACACACACACACACACACACACACACACACACACACACACACAGTACATATAAATAAAGAAACTGCACAAGATACATATTGGCCCATTGAGACAGTTCTCATATATATATCAACCCAAAGTCATTAATATTTACCCGAATATGAAACGCTATGCGTGCTAGTACAAAGGCTTTACAAGAATGTAAAATCAACTTAATTTCTACGTTCTCCTGTTAACCTCCAATGTACCTTCTTGTATATATATAATTAAATAAAGTAACGATAATGGTCCGAGGGCCATTATCTCTCTAGTGGCCTCGACGATGACAGGAAGCCAGCGACTTTATAATAATCTTTCATTGTGTCAGGGGGACAGGCAGCCAGAGTGTGTTTATAAACGTTAAGTTTATATAAAATTACAGATCCCCTCCAAGGACGCAACCTAACTCCCAGGTACCTACTTGCTGCCAAGTTAACAGGAGCATTAGGTGATAGGAAATGCGCCTAACCATATCTGTCCCATTCGGCCGAAGTCCCGGCCGGACTTCGAACCCGAAATTCTTGATTACGAGTCGAGGACGAACCCGACTGTACTACCTGGACCCTTTACTTTTCGAAAGTCCCTACCTTTTAAAAAAAATTCTATCCACCTGGACCTTAAAATTCAACCTACAGTTGAAACAAGTCATCTTTCCCACGACTATTATATTTCCCGATAATCTGTTCCATAAACCTACAATCCTATTTCCAATTCACTATGTACCTACGTCTTCTCTGAATATATACGCATCCAGTTTGACCCCATAGTTACGACTTTATTTGTGAACTATATCTGTTATGAGGGAAAGGGGACACTAGGAAGGGGGGGTCAGATTAGGGATTTAGGATGGGACGGGGGGAAGGGAAAGAGAGAGAGGGGGGGGAGGAAAGAGGGAAAAGGAAGACAAAGGGAAACAGGTGGAAAGATCATCCAAAGAGTTTAGGGAGTTAAGGGAGGCAAGAGCACGGCACCACACCAGAAATAAATACAGTTTTGATATTCCTAGAGTACGACTTAATCAAACTAGAAATGCTCTACAAATCAAGGGACCCAGATTGTGGAATGACCTTCCCAACCATGTTAAAAACTGTACCTCTCTCAACCAGTTTAAGATAAAAACGAAGCTATACCTAATAAATTCCCTGTAACCTACCTTACCCCTCTATTGTCAACCAATGTCTGTTTTTTATTTAAAGAGCGCTGTTTGTCGACAGAATTGTATTTGTGCTGCTTTTTCAGCTATGTTTTCATTCCATGTTTTCATGTTACTCTTTATGCTCAATTAGTATTAAGCTTTAGTCATTTAAGTTTTTCATGCCCGAAACGCTTTGCGTAATAGTGGCTTTAGGCATTGTATGTACTAGCCCTAACTATTAATCCATCACTCTTTGTAAAATCTCTTGTATGCATGTACCTTACCTAAATAAACATTTGATTTGATATGTTTAATTCAGTCTATGGTAAATGCTTTGGCCTTCGAGAAGCAGAAAGAAAATGGATTTCATGCCCAACTACGCCATGAGAACGTGCACCAGCCCGTTCTCGCGAACGTTCCCAACGTCAAGAAACTGTCTTACTAAAGTGCCTTATCCTAACCAACCAGAGGACCCACGAACAGAAACGGGACATTATATCAATTCTACGAGCCGCTAGCATGTTCTATTAGGACAGTTTTTGCTCTTAGAAAAAGTATATTTCAAAATGCGACGTGCTGTTAGGAGAACTTTTGTAGGTGTTAGGAGAACTTTTGTAGGTGTTAGGAGCAACTATTATAATGCTTCTGTTAAATTACGTTTCTGTTGAACTGTGTAGAGTTTCTGGTTGCCCGAAACGCTATTCGTATTAATAGTTTAGGCCTAGTATATATACTAGAAATCTATCTAGAAATTCAACATTCTGTAACTCATTTGTATGTACTTTTAAATGAATAAACATTATTATAAATACTATCAACATTGCGAATTTATGTCGTGACATGGATGTTGCAGAAGGGGGGGGGGGGGCGGGGAATCAGGTGTGAATGTAGCATTAGACGGAAATGGTCCTGTATCCTTGTGCAAGATATACACATAGCTACATGTGATTGTAGGCGATGAGTCACAATAACGTGGCTGAAATATGTTGACCAGACCACACACTAGAAGGTGAAGGGACGACGACGTTTCGGTCCGTCCTGGACCATTCTCAAGTCGATTCTTGGCTTGAGAATGGTCCAGGACGGACCGAAACGTCGTCGTCCCTTCACCTTCTAGTGTGTGGTCTGGTCAACATACATATGATTGTGTGAGTTTATTACCGGTGACGTTAACAATTACAGTTCCTAGCTTTCAGTAACACTTCAAACGACTTTGATAGCTGATCCTTACATTGGCTAATCTGCTGTCCTTTATTAAGCACTACAACGGTAATCACAGCAATTTATAAGCAAAATTAATTATTCCGCTATTTCGGCTAGCGTCTGGCGTTGGCTTCAAGGCCTCTCAACCTCTGAAGGGTTATTAAGGCCACCACTATAGCTTACTGGCCAACTAACAAGTATACTTTAGTCCCTAATATAGTCCAGGACTAAAAGTAAATCCTGTATGCTGCTATTTTATAATGGACGAATATATGTATGCTTCATATACATATAATTGCACAAAATTCATACTGCAGCCGAATTTGAGTTACAAACTGAAATGTCAGTACTGCAGAATTCCAAAGTTAAGAAGGTTAAGCTATGAGAATAAGCTAATGGAACTAAAATCTTACACTCTTGTAGAGAAGGGACAGTAGATATGATCACAACATACAAGATAATGAGGGGGGGAATAGATGAGGTGGACAAGGATAGCCTCATCAAACTGAGAGAAAGTAGGACAAGAGGACACAGGTTGATGCTTGAAGTCCACTACGGGCTCGCCATAGCCCGAGCTACTTGGAACTTTTGTTCCGAGTAGCTGAATCTATAACAACAACTGGAAACACAAATTAACCGAAGGACTGCAAGGACATACTCAAAACTTGTACAGATAGTCAACAAGTGGAATGCACTGAAAGATGAAGTTATGCAAGACACCTATATCCACAGCTGTGGATTCGATTAAGAACTTGAACGTCAGAATTGTTAAACTGTAATGCAACAGGTGCAACAACAAAGCCAGTAGGCGGGGCACAAAGAGCTTGACCTCACTCCCCCATAGACACTTTAGTATCCCGCTCTCTTTTCTCACAATAATCTCCCTCTACCTTTCCCATGTTCCACTTATAATTCCACCATCCCCCAACTCTCTACTTCCCTCCCACCATCCCTCTGACGTCCTCCCCCCCTTCCCTACCACTCTTCCTACTACCCACCATATCCTGAACCGTCTCCTCCACCCCCCAGCCACCACCACCTCCTCCTGGTCCACCCCCCCCCCCATAGCCTCACGTCATGGACCAGAGGTGTGCAAATATGCACGCATACACGAACACACACACCTCTCCCCTCCCCCAAATAGCCATAGGGATCAACACTTATGAAACGGTTGATAAGGCGCTGCGTTTCCATTCTGAGCTATAACAGCTCAGAGTGGAAACACAGCTACCAAACATTTCTAAATTTCGCTACGGCCGTTCTGTGATTAACAGTCGTTCTCACTACTAACATATTATACCGGCTACAGATTGCCAATGTTGGACGAACAGGGCGGGTGTGTTAACAGAACTCGACTCCTGTTATCGTTCCTGGTCATATTTTGTCGCGTCAATGTGAATTTTACGATTCTTGCGTCATTTGCATTCTAACCGTTCTCGTTGCTGTTGCAACATACGAAGCGAACGCAGTCCGATGCTCTGAACACGGCGCGCTGTACAAACAATTAGACGACCTTGCTTTTCTTTATCTTTTTCCTTGATATATGCAAAATTTTCGGTCATAAATAGTTTAATAGAGGAAACAAACATAAAAAGATGGCCACCGGTGCCCCTGAGGCCGCCTGCACGCTTGCAGGCAATACTGGACATTGCCAACATTGCTCTCCCGCCAACAGCAACTGATAAACCCCAGGTTATGTCTTTCGTCCAGAAAGTGCAATGGTTTTTGTATCCTTCACCCACACCCCCACTTCCCCCTTCCCCGCCCACCTCGTCCCGTCAGCAGGCCACGCCTCCACCTACATGCGAATTTTCGTCAGTGTTCCCGAAATGATTGAGACGTGTGGGTGGCGGCGGCTGTCTAACAATGACTACGAGCTAGCGAGATTTAACTGTTCATGCCCAGATTACTATAGTTGCTTTTGAACCTGGTGTTTTTTTTTATATACCTGGCGGTCGAGTTCTTTGTCGTATCGGCTATTGAAGTTGTGAATATAGGTTGATTTCGCTTCTTTTTAGTGCATTCCACTTTTTTGGCGATGGTGGTCGTTGTGGTGGCGGTTGAGGTAGTAGTCAGGGTGGTGGTAGATATGGTTGCCAATATTTCGAAGAGGATGATTTGTGGAAGAGTTCACAGTGACTTGATGCTAACGTTGAACCTTGAGCTTAGATGACCAAAGGATTTGGTAAGAAGGGGTTGAGAGAAACAGGAATTAGAGTCAAACATGCAAGCAGTGTAGGATAAAGATGGAGGTTGAGTGGGATTTACGTTGATGTAGTAGAAAGTAATACCAGAGCATCACACCTTGTGCAGGTCATATGTAAACAAAACTGTATTTTGTATTCCTATTTTAGTTAAGCCAAATTAGAATAGGTTAGGCTGGTTGGGGGTTTGTTTGGGTCGGGTTGATACACGTTTACGTGGACGTAGTGGTGAGAATTTGCTCTGGTCTATGAAAGATTATGAAAGACTATGAAAGATTATAATCTTTCATAGTGTTGTTGAATCCAGGTCGGGAATGCTGTCATCAAACACCTTAAGTCATCACTACTTGTCATGAGTAAGGTAATATTAGGCGTGTTTTAAACCACCTGCCAAATCTCATGGTTAAGTCTTGATTTGGTTTGTAACTACAGTGTGTAAGATGATGTTCAGATGGTCTGTCGGTCATTTCTAAATGCGAGATACTGATGACAGTTACAATAGACTAATAACAGTCTCGGTACTGATGACAAATGAATGTCACCTCTCGATGAGTTTATTAATTACTTTATCAAGAATATTTATATTCTTTTTCTACAAAATTTATACAATTATCCGTACATCTATATCAATATTGTTGCTTATATATAAACAAGAATCGTGCGAGACAACTGGGTGGGCATGTTTCCTTTCACCTAATGTTCCTTTTCACCTAGCAATAAATAGGTATCCAGGAGTTAGTCAAGTGTTACAGGGTTGCTTCCTGGTAGGGTCAGTCGTTTAACCTTGAGGGGGACTTCGATATAAGCCTAATGTATATACATTCACAGGCTGCCTGTTCCCTGACAAAATGGATTAATGTGTGTGTAATTTAATGGATGGAAATGGATTAATGTGTGTGTAATTTAATAATAAAATGGATTAATGTGATTAATGTGTAATGTGGATTAATGTGTACCGCTAGGCCTCGTTGTTGTTTCAGATTTAGCTACTCGGGACGAAATGTCCATGTAGCACGGGCTATGGTGAGCCCGTAAACCCGTTAGACCCGGTGAGCCCCGGGACCAAAGAGCCAAAGCTCAACCCCCGCAACCACCACAACTAGGTGAGTAGGCCTCCACCGTCGCTAACTTTATAGCCAATGACCTCCCAGCCTCGAACCCTAGCCCGCCCAGCCCCGAACCTAGCCAGGCGCGGTACACTTGCCCCTCAGGTCTCCACGTGGGTCTCACCATCCAGCCTACAGGTGCTGGTATACTCTGGTAGGGACAGTAGGCCCGTACGTGCAGGAGCTGTCGAGGACCAGGCTGTAAATTAATTGATTTATTCACCACCATCAGTGGTGTCCAAGAAATGTGTAAGTACTTCATTCATAATGATGTACTGCCGGGAATCTTAGTGCAGCATCCAAAGTTTGCTTACTGTGGGTAATGCATGCACATGACTGTAAAGCTGCCGCCCAGTTGGGTGGGTGTGGAGCAGGATGAGGCACTTGCCTTGTATACAGGCTATTGTGAGCCTCTTGTTGAATCACTTGTGATACAAGAAGATTAATGATATGTATACGTTTGAGTGTATATAACTAGCTTCACAAGGGTGTCACTTGCTTAGCTAAACTATGGAGTTCAACTACTGAACCCATTATACATCTCTAACCCTTTCCACCAATGCCCACGGGATGGGTATGGGGTGCATAATAAGTGAATTTATAATCTTGGGAGTGAAGGAAGAGCAGCGTGAGCGAATGATCCGTCCACTCCTCACGCTGCGGCAAGACTGGGCAGGAAGGGAATCGATGGAGGATTGAACACCTTCCAGGCTACAGGTGGAACCTGAACGCTCCCACACATCGTACTGCACACCTTCTGGGCGACGATGTTGTTATTCCAGGAGCCGGCCTCGCTCTGTGAGCGATCCTATATACAACATAAATAATGGGCTGCGACGTGCCGTGATCGGAAACAAAAGCGTGTTTCGTGGTAAATATTGATACCTTGAACGAAAACAAGTGAAAAGCAGTTAATAACAGTTAAAAAACATTGTTCTCTCTGGCTTTTCACCCTACCCAATGAAGACCTTCAGTTTATTTTATTTCTCCTACCACTTTCTTTCCTCGTCTCTGGGTTATTGTCAAACAACAAATTGCGGAATGGTTATTGACGATCATCATTACTCCACTTGTGTGTTGTGTTGACCTTGGGTGGCACAGCCGCCCGCCGCCGCCCACACAAAGGCTTGCCAGCAGCCTCCTCCACACCACCCGCCGCCGCCGCCCGCGTGTTCCTCGACACTGTCTGGCGGGGTTTTTTGTTGACCTTTTTTATGACTACACACACTACTTGTTGTCGAGACAGACCTTGAGGTCGGTGAACTTTGCTGCTCAACAGTTTTCCTGTTAGTTGTTTCTCTGAAGCGTCGTTATATATTTGATTACGTGTTTTTAAATTGAGATTATAATCTAGTACAGGAACTGGTGACTAAATAGAGGTAGGTAACCCTATGCAGAGACCTGCTTTATGTTGAACCTCAACCCCCCTTCCCCCCCCCCCTCCCTCTCCATACCCTCCACCCCCCCCCTCCCCCATACCTCCCCAACATCCCACCTGATCTGCTCCCCACACAGACACCTCCCTACTACAATCCCTATCCCCTACCATCACCATCTATCCATCCCCCACCACCCTCCTCCCCTTCAAACACAGTCGCCCTCCAGCCAACCCTGGCGCAGGTCACAAGCTGTTTTAGCCAATGGCAGGGCTCGTACATAGCGGGAACATCTGCTATTGGTCGAATCTTTTTGCAGCTAAAAATATTGCATGGCGAGGGACCGCCCACACCGGGCTTCTTCAATGGACTTTGCTTGGTGTGTGCCAAGCGACCTTGGCAAATTGACGAGGCGTGTTTTGCAACCAGCCGATCAGCAGTCACAGGAAACACCGGGTCAAGCTGAAGCCCAACTTGTACTTCCTAAATTAATAACGTTTTAAGAAAGATATAAGCGAGTGTTCTCTATGCTTTATTGCTTTACTACAACGACCGAGTTTTTTATGACCAACATCAAGAAATGTAAAGCTAAAATACCACACAAACACTCCAGCATTCAATAACGCCACACCGGCAGACACACAAAGCTAACAAACAAACAAACAAACAAGCAAACGGTTCGTTGCACCCACCGTATGGGGGCTACAATATTGCAGAAATGGAGAAGTGGTGGAGGCGGGTTGCAAGTGGCGGGGGGGGGGATGTGGCATCTCTCCCTCTGCATTGATCTAGCAACCCCAGACACGGGCGTGTTTTGCAAAGTGTCCGACAGCGCTCCATAAGTGTGGGGATTGTGCCCATGTTGATGTTGCTGTTGCCACCTCTCTCTCCTCATCCCCTCTACCCCCCCTATCCCCAACTTTAGCCCCTCCTCCTCCTCCTTGGCAGCTCTGAGACCACCCTCACTCTCCTACACCCTTACCTTCGACAGTCAGATAGGAAGATGGGAGAGACACAGGCCACTACTCTTTACTTTCTCATATTTTCCTATCTCTATCTTTATCTGTATCTTTGTAACTATATCTTCTCTCTTTATCTGTTTATGTTTATATACCTGAGTATTTTTGCCTCTCTGTCTCTGTATATCTCAGTTTCTCTATCTCAATATTTCAATGTCTCTGTGTGTCTGTCTCTCACTCTCTCTCTTCCTTAATTAATGTCGTCACAGAACTCTCACAACAATTCAAGCTCTAAAGGCTTAAATGACACCTGTTCCTAAGCCGACCTGCATGAAGCGAGGCCGTCGCTCTACCGTCCAGCCCAAGAGGTTGGGACGGAGGAGGGGAAGAGGCAGTATAGGTAGGAAAGGTGATGGGGCAGAAAGTCAACGAACATATTTCGGTTTTGGTAAACATGATTATTATAAATCTATATTATCAAACACAAAAGGCAAATGACTTTTTATACCAACAATGAAAGTGTGATCACTAATTTAGTAAAAAATAATAAAAAAAGAGCTTCGACTATTCTATCATCGTAATCAATTACCTAAACAACATGGGCAATAAGTCCCTCACCATATTAGCTAATTCCACTCACCTGGAATGAGCAAAATTCCTGTTTCAGATCGAACTGGTAACAACAAACTTGCCATTACGAGCTGTCCATTTGTATACTCGAAGATATGATGCAGTTCTGGCTTCCGGACGGTTCCTCGCCTATTTCAGAAATGCAATAATCACATTATTCCCTAAGACAGGGAAACCTTCAACACAGATACTAAAGATCCATTGTCTTGTCTGAAACCCAACTTGTCCTCAGGTCAGGCTCGTGAAAGCAGCAGCCACCTTCCAAAACGCATTCATAAATTTGTATGTATTGTTCATTCAAAATAAGTTTATTATATTTTAATAATAAACTTATTATTTAAACTCATATTTAAACATATTATTATATATACTAAAGTTCTGTGTATAGTTAGGTTAGGTGTTTAGGTTCTGTTGGCGATTATTTGTATTTAAAGTACGTAGGTGAAGCATTTACAGAGTTAGTTCGAACAGAGGTCGTCAGCGAAACACTGTTCGAGAAGTGCTCGAATATCATTAGTTGCGAGTCGGGTGTAAACCATTTTGCATTCATTAGCAGGGGATTTGATGAGGACGGATTGTTTAAACCATTAGGCGAAATATATTCGAGAAAAAAATAGCATCACCTCGTCCTCATGAACATTGGTTTATGAGAACGAGGCTGCTCGTTAATCCAGCTGCCAAACCCCTTGTTTATGAATGAAAACGGTTTACACACGACTCTCAACAAATTACGTTCGAACATTTCTCGAACGGTGTTTCACTGGCGACCTCTGCTCGAACTGCAACTCTGATAAATGCTTTGCCCCACGTACTTCAAATACTAATAATTCCCAACTGAACCTGAATACCGAACCTAACCAACAACTAAATATGAAAAATCTTCTAATATATAATATTAATTTATATTTCAGAAAATTCCTATTTTGAATGAACATCATGTGCAAAATTGACGAATGTGTCTTTGGGGTCGACAGCAGCTTAGACGAGCACAGCCTGACGGACGGGTTGCCACAGACTGGTGAAGGGTATGGAGGAGACGACCGGGAAAGTAAAACTATGTGGCCAAATCTTTCATTCTCTTCGGTTCAGGTTCGATTTCGAGTATTTCCTGGATACTCACTTCTTGCATTTCTCGGTGATTTTCCAGCAAACCTCACACTCCTGTATATCCTGATGGACTGTGCAAGACGGTTCTCATATGGCTACGTAGAAATTCAGTTCTTTAGCTTTAAGTTTTTTCTATTTCTTTTCTGATTGTCGTAAACATTTCTAGCTGTTTATGTTCTCCCCCCCCCATTCTCCTCCACTATTTCTATTTTCTTCTGTTTTCCTTCGGTTTTATTTAGTTGCGTTTATAAGTGGCACAGTCAATCGTACTCTGCACTAATTCCGAGCTCTTACCTCCATGGAACCCACTAATACGAAATCTTATTCTCCCATCTTTTCCCTATTAAATATGGTAGTCTTTGAATATATTATGAATTCCCCATGTTTGACTGGTTCCATTCCTCTTGTCTGTGTTTTCCCTTTGACTTGTTAGTTTAGCTTCTTTATCTGACTTTCCACAAGAGTAAAAATGCTTCTTTCCATAAGACTCACTGAAGATACACATCATTAAATTACTTTGATTTAAGATATAGTAAGGACACGCCAAAGTCTGTGTTTATGAGGAAAAATCCCCAGAGAATTTAGGAGTTCTTTGCTTATATTTTTTTCAATTGCAAAAGCTTTCAGATCTCCGCAAGTTATCAATTATGCTTTTTTTTATATAATGCAAGCCATAAGCTTCTCTGAGCTGATATCCTCTTGTATGCTCTTGATAATTACTAAAAATTATCTTTTTGCATGGTGCCTTTCGTGGGGCCGATTATATTGGAAGATTTAGATACTTTATTGCTTGTGGAAGTCTCAACACCTCATGGCTAATGCAAGCACCATTGTCTTTATTTAAGACCCGAGGGATTCCAAGATCTCCAGAAGTTTCATTATTCCAAGTCTCAGCCATCTGGTCATCCCCAAACTTTACTCTTGTCTATTCGTCATTAACTCATTCATCTTTGAAATCTTGACATCCTTAACTGCTTTCATGGCGATCTTTCGATACCCGAATCATTAACATATTCTAGTGAAAACCATCCCGTCCCGTCTGTGGTTTTCTCCCTCCTTGTCCTGTGCGCCTCACTCCTTGTCTCAGACTCGCCCTCCCTACAGTAAATCATTCCTAACTCCGTCGCCAAGATATTGTCTAGTTCCTTATTTTTTCACAAGACACTTTTTCATTCCTTCATATGTTTTGAGTTAGTTCTTGCGTGTATGTGTGTGTGTGCAACCCGCTCTCGCACATTTCAGCACATATATGACTTAATGCTTAGTCAATATGTTGAATATGAATTAGTACATATGTGGTATATTCCCAGTTACATTTTTTCCAAGGCCCAAACTCTTCCTCACGTACCAATTTACGTCTCACAGTACCCGTCCATCGCCGTAGACAGCAGAATAGTCGTGATTGGTTCAATTATAATGAAAATTGTCATTTTCAGGTCCCACAGGGGTTGTGAAGTTTACCTGCTATTGTCCATGCTCTTACAGATCAGCTACATCCTATTGAAGGCTCGTAGTTTTGTTTTGAGAAATATTAGTTGTTCTTAGTAAATTACAATAAGCACTATAAATTATTACATAGAATAATAGTGCTTCACCAATCAACATTATATACACTAGTTTGTGCTTTAAAAATATTTAAAGAATGTATTGTAGGAACTATAACAGAAAATGATGTTACGTTGAATGTCTATGGGGTAAACTACTGCAAACAGGATGGCATAGTGTCTACCTACTGTAGGATGGGTATAGGGTCCACTACCACCTGTTAGGTGGGTAAGGGGTCCATACCACTTGTAGGATGGGTCTGGACCCAATAACTACCCATAGGATAGGTATGGCGTCCACTACCGCCTACAGGATGGGTGGATGGGTATACGGTACACACAGGACGTGTATGTCGTCCACTACCGCCTGCAGGATGGATTTGGGGACCACTATCATCTACAGGATAAGTAAGGGGTCCACTACTTCCCACTAAATGGGTATATGTTCCACTTCCGTCCAAAGGATGTGTGAGGCGTCAATTATACCGCCAACATTAACCTTTAGCACAGAATGGGTATGGGGTCCACAATCACCCACAAGATGAAAATTGTGTCTACTACCGCCCACAGGATGGGTATGGCCTTCATTGCCGCCCACAGCATGAGTATAGGGTCCAGTTCCGTCCACGGAATGGGTATATGGTTAACTACCATCGACAGGATGGGTATATCGTCTACTACCGCCCACAGGATGGGTATGGAGTTAACTTTTTTTTATTTTTTTACATATATATATATATATATATATATATATACAAGAGTTGTTACATTCTTGTACTGTCACTAGTACGAGTAGCGTTTCGGGCAGGGGGTGGACATTCCGCTAATATGGACACAAACGAAATACAGTATCACCAGCTGTGTATGATTGTTCTCTTAGTAGTAAGGTATATAGATACTCGAGTTAAATATTCTGTTACATAGTGGGAAATAGCCAGTTCCTGGCCTTGGGGCAAATCGATAAGCCTAAGTTTCCTGTCCTAGACCATGGAAAAACAAACCATTGCAGTATCCTGTAAAACATATATGACAATGGTATTTTATAGAACAAAGCCACAAGAGCCTTTATGAGGGTTCGAACATATGCGCCGAGTGTTTCCGGACGTGCTCTAATCAACCGGAACACTCGGCGCAACACTCCTGTTAACTTAAAATATAATAGTCTGTATATTATAATCACTTACTTGAATCTATACCTGTAGTGTGATTTACATTAATAAATGAGAACTACTGTACATCCAGCATGCATTAATAAAAACCATATAATAAAGGAATATAAAAACCAACAAAATGTGTATGACAGCTATATATTTGACAGTGACTTCAATGACTAGGCTGTCAATCCTGTTAAAATAATCACATTTGTTCTAAGCTCTACCCACATTAACAGGATAACAAACATAACCACTCAACAGTCTAACAAAAAATAATGTCTTGTATAAATGCATAAAAGGTATTTCATTTTTTAATTCAAAGGTCTATGAATTAAAAAAGCCTTTAAAATTATGCAGGATTTTTCCTCTGCTATAATGGTTTTGAAAGATGAACGATTAAACTGCAGTATGGAGCAAAAGTATTTTATATAATCGTCATTTGCTTATTATACATCATTTTACCTATCAAAGGTGATATTAACCTGTTAAATATATCAACACAACATTACCTATCCAAAATGTTGAGATATTATGTCCAAAGGATGGATAAACTACTTAAAACTGCAAAATATCCATAATTTGTTGTAGGCATTTCATCCAATGCACAAAAAAGATTCAATAAGGCATAAAAAGTAATTTAAATCAATTATACTTTTTACAGAATATTCATCTTTTGTTGCTTAACACAGGATAAGACTTCAATATCAAATTTTCCCATCATCATATATGATGCACCATTGCAATGATAGAATGAATCAGACAATACATGGCCACCATGCAGGGATACAATGTGATATCGGAATGAAGGAATGTCACAAGTGCCTACAAAGACCCAATAGAAAGGACTAGAAATGTTTTGTGCCCACCAAGGCATCAAGTGACCCAGACTGCACAGAAGTTAGTAGTTCATTTACAAAATTCATATCTTAACAGAATGAAAATAATGAAACATGAATAGCTACCATTTTGAGTTAACTGCCTTAGTTAAGACCGAGGTCCAGATATCATATTTCATTACATGTATTTTTAATCTTGCAATAATTAATGCTTTATACAAAATATTCTTTGGCATTAAAAAAGGTCTTTTGTCGTGAGATTCGAGAGCATCTGTGCTTCAGTGTTATTATTGATAGCATTCAATGGCACTGAAATGTTAGGAATTGAAGAGATTCCACAACATTGGAATAAAATAACAACAGTTTATGGATAATTAAGATGAAACGTTTTGTTATAATACATTCTAATGGTATTTTATAATTGCCAAAATACAAATTATCTTGAAAGTAACTACATTAATTTCAGTGCATGCTTTTACTATATAATTTATAAAATACATGAAACACCAAGTCAATATTAAGACCTTCAGATGGCAGTACCCGCTTTTGATCTGCTTTGCACTAACATAAGTGTATAATGTCAAGATACAGTACAGAGTTACAGAATCTATCTCTAGCCTCTTTACATCGAATCTATTACTGTACTATTTTCTGAAACTCAAGACACCCTCACTCCAATGTTATGGGTAGATATTAAACTTTCCTGACAATCAAAAAATGTAAAAACTACAAAAGCAGGAAAGTCCAAAAAAAAAAGGAAACAGCAAGGGTTCTTTAATTTGTCAATGACATGGATGACGATACTCTCTCTTATTAATTATTGTTATGACGGTAAACACACACTTTAATTGCACCAGTACTTCTAAGGATATTGTCTTCATACACTGTTTGAACCAGGGTAGTACAGTATTTCAAATGCCATTTTTTTTATGCCTAAAATGGATTTTGATTTCAAGAGAAGGGAGAACTGGAATGCTAGCATATACACCCCCGTCAGATGTTTACAGTACAATAATAACCTACACAATATCACACCAATAAATATTAAGTATGTTAAACACTGACCCTGCAATCCTGTATGACTCACATTATCAAAATTAGTTAAACAAGTTCAATAAAGTAACAATATCTGTAAGAGCTTATGAAGTAACCAAATTATATAGTCACTTGTCTCAAAAAGGTACAGTACTGTACAGTAAAACATAAATCTGAATGTTCAAGACTCAGTATTACTCAGTAGTCAGTTTTTATAGTGTTCAGAATAAATCTCTTCCCCTGTTAAGATAGACCTTTTATTAACACCAAACGGTTGAGATACTGTATTCAGTAACCAGTACAGTATAGCGATATCTCAATTATCCAGAATTTAGTTCAACAGTTGAACACATTATTTTTTTTTATCCAGTTAATGTAATGTCCCACAACAATGTTATATCACTGGAACACATTAAGAAAATACTGTAATCTGGATAATTGAACCAGCACTGTTCAGTATTTAAAAAAAAAATAATTCACTAAAACTTATTAATTTAACATTTATAATATTTCATAATGCCCAAATAAGGTGTGGCACATTCAATCTTGGATTTTTTACAGCTCATATTTTAAATAAATGTCGTTTTCTTCAAAATTTGCTACATTCACAGAAGAAATTTTCTTCTAATAATATGCTATTTCCAGAAACTTCATTTACTAAATGTTTGTCTATTCATAACAGAATCTTAAATACTGTATACAGAGCAAAAATCCTAATACAAACACAACAATGAATAAAATCTCCACTAAAGTTTCATATAAATACTGTATCAAGTCCTGTTAAAACAAAACCTTTTGGATTCTTAGTAATTTTCAAGTAGCGCTCCTCGGGAACTGCAGACCATCCTCCTCCTCTTGATTATTTCTGAAAAAAAGTGAATGCCAGATACTCCTACAATACTGTACAACAGTTTTAAGAAAATCCTCAACACTACCCCTCCCCAACTGAAGGTGTCATGTCAAGCTTACTTGTGGATTACAAATATGTATTATTTGAATGTGTTTGTGATAGATTATTGATTATAAAACTATAGGAGACTGTGAACAGCTAGGAGGACTACCAGGAGATTAGACAAAGTCTATATTTATACTGGATGGCTGATTGAGTAACTGGTAATTAGTGGGAGGAGTGAGCCAGTGGTTTGTTCTAGTTGAGGGCAATGGTGTTTGAATTGACTAGGACAGAGGCACTTGGAGGTTTGCAGCAATAACCACTTTAATACCCTTGTTAATGCTGTGTCTTATTAGGTATTAGGTATTCATAGTTGATGTGACGACTTATATTGAATTTTGTAACTAGCTCATCAAGATTGTAACTTGCTTAGCTAAATGAATTGTGGGGTTCAGTCCCTGAGCCCATTATGTGCCTCTGTAACCCTTTCCACTACTGCCCCACAAGATGGGTATGGGGTGCATAATAAATGAACTAAACTAACTAACATATCATAGGTATTCATGTCTAGCTCTAGTGTATATAGTTTTGGGAGAAATTATTATTCATTTAGGCATTGTTAATATCTTGGGTAAAGGCACACAAGTTCACTAATTAAGGTTACTTAGGTTTACTGTTATTCCTTTTACAGTATATGTTTTACCAGGGTGATTGATAAACTGTTGCATATTGTTATTAAGTTTGTGTGCTTTACCCAATATTCTTGTATATTGGATTTGCTGGCATAAAGTAACATGTATCACCCATTGATTTGTAATTAATCACTTTTAAATGAACCATAAAAATTATTACCAGCAGTGTTTTCCTTACCCTTTATAATCAACATTAGACAACAGGCAGTAAAAATAGTACTTATTGAGCAATAAGCTGAATTGGGGATCTGGAGCCTTTAAAACGTAATTACATAATGCTATTAGGGCACAAGGCCATGGCAGGGAAAGGCATGGGGAAAAACTGGAACAACTACATACCAGGAAAGACTCCAAGACACCATACTCGAAGCCCATGCATGCACAAACTTGCTAAAAAGCCTGCAGATATCTCCCACCACACTGTCACTGGAGACCAACACAAAAGGGCAGATTAAATGGCAATATACAACCCCCATTTATTGGGCACAGCCTGTCCACCAAAATGGGTCACAAAGAAACTACTCACTTCAAAAATAAGTGCACCAGAGCCTCTACCCTGCCAAGGAGTCTAAAAGAATACAGTGGTGCCACACTACACAGGGAAAAATGAGAATAGAGTGACTGTGCTTTTAAGAAGAATCCTTGAACCCAACATCTCCCATCTGCAAAAGAAATGAGCAGCAAAGAAGTTGACAAGTGAATCACAAAGAAAACCACAAGAGAGTTGGGCTGAGCTGCAGATGATGACTTGTAGCCGGTCAATATGCTCAACTTTTCCATACAAACCCACTATGCCTGAACCTTGGAGAAGAGCTCCTGGCAGCCAATGATCTTTACATCTGCCAGATGGATATGAACTTTAAGAATGTTTTAACACGTTGCTGCAATAAAGAGGAAACCTGAGCATATAGTTACCAGGAACCCACTTTTCAGGATAATATAAAAGCACAGTCAAGATACTTCCCTGTCAATGGCAGAGAATACTTAAACAGATGTTTGCAAATTTTACAGACATAACAAATTCACAGACCTGAAAGCTGTAGCTTTAAATATTATGATAAATACCTTAAGGGTATTCAAGGAAGACATTTATATATGAAACTAACATAGCAAGAAATCGGCAATGTGAAGTTTTGGTGGCCTGAATACGCCTCGGATTCAGGGGTATTCTGGCCACCACTTTGCTAACAGCTTTACTAAAACTCAAGTCAAATGCACCATGTGTCGACTTTATACAAGAAAAAAATGCACTTCCATATGTATCATATTGCAGAAAATCCCATATTGACTAACTTCTGACCTCCTAGGTTAAGATGCTGAATTCTGTAAATATTGTCCGATTTCTCTGGCTCTAAATTTATGTCTAAATTTACAATCAGCTAAACAGATGCTGGAAATAAATGGACGTCTTTTGATAGATGCTAGGAGTAAAGACTAGAAATAAGCACTTAACTCAGTGCCAAAAAATAATCTTTAATAGAATATTAGACTGTGTTATGGAACTAGGAAGCATAAGTGAATTTAATAATTCATTCAGACAAGGGCCAATGGGAAAATAGACATTCACAGTTTAATGCAAAAAGAAAGCGTTGGCAAAGCCCTAAAAAAAAAACTTCAGTGATTAGTAACTTCACTGGTGGAATGTTAAAAGAAACTTAATTGCTTAATCCCTACTTGACTGAAACACTAAGAGACACAAACTGAGCATAAAATTAAATAAACAAATGTATTACTAGAAAAAGCCAAAACACAAAAATGTCTTCCTTTTGTAATTAAGAAAACCAAAAAATGCAGGACTGATGACTTACCCAAAATTCATTTAGAGCAATGATAGTAGTGTTATGAAGTGAAGGTCCAATAAGTGGGTTCATTTGGTGCATGTAACAACACAACCAGCTGAAAGACATTATAGAGTAAAATGAAGCTGAACACACAATTGCAGAAAGGACAAAAAACTAGGCCTAGGTCCTATAGTCTCAAAGCTGCTCATAATACTTTAACTTATATTTATAAATTGAAATACTGTTTACTGACTTTTTGAGATAGGTTGGTTACTTGCAAGACTGAAGAATGCAGCCAATACAGCTTTAGGAATATGACATTTCTTTGAGAGCAGCTTACTCAATTCAATTTCTTTGTTTATTATGCACCCCATACCCATTCCAAGAGACCACAAATCCTTCTTAATTAACAACATACCATAAAAGAGGAAAAAAAGTGTATTGACATTTTGCAAAATTTATGACAACTTTAATATTAGGTTAAACACAAAAGATATCTGGAGAGAGCAACATTTTTAAACCTTGTGTAAGGGGTACCGCTTCTCGGCCACTTAAACAAATTAACCTTCACGATGCCCAAATCACCATGTGCAATTGATCCTCACAGGTTTTCAATACTGTTTCACCCCTTTTATTGGAGATTCACCAAAATTAACATGTACCGTATATCATTTAACATGTATATCACAGTACCTACCATCCTTTGCAATATTTTATAGATATTGCAATATTCTTCTACATTATAATGTAATAAGAATGGAGACATCTTATGTTGGAATCGTGTACCGAGTACCTCGGGACTATAATCCAGAGTTACGTTACCTGCTGACGCTGGATTAATATACTGTACATGAATATTAAGACACTTTCACAATATCTTAAGAAAGATGGCACTAACATTCTACATAAACTATTATAGTTGAGTGATGACTTGGAAAGTATCCACCTTGCATGTTTAAGATTTTCCAACCTACATACATCAGGTCTTGCATAAACTCCACACACTCAGCATTACCAAAAAATAGGACTGAGTCTACTCTGATGAGACACGTTTAATATTTTAAAAGCCCAGCATTGAATGTAATGAGATTAGTCTTTATGGTAGAGCCCCAATGACTCCATGATGCTTGTTACGATTGCTTGATACTAAAAGGTCACATCTGTTGAGGAAGCTTTGTTTGGCGTACAGGGAACTAGCGCTAGAACCTGGCCTCCTCTCACAGAGGCAGAAGGAACGAGTGACAATTCACCACTCCACCAGGAGAGCATCCAGAAAGTCGGTAAAGACTTAATAACGAAGGGGTTCACAGGAAACAAATCCTCAAAACTGCCAAACAACAATGCACACCATTCACATACACACACAGAAAAAAGAGAGATTCGCTCAAACTAGCTTGAAACTCCTCAGTACCAATTACTATCACCAGGCAGACCAGCCCCAGCCCTCAAGCTGGTTTCCCTGCTCAGTTCTGGAGATCATGAACAACTCAATGATAAACTGTTGAACTTACAGGGTAAGGGGGGGGGGGACAAAAATCCAACGAGGCTCCTCCAGACAGAGGCATTTAAATGCATTCAATGTTGGAGTTTCTGAATGGAATCCCTTGATGGCTCTCTGAAGCTAATTAACCAGAGAGCAAAAATGAAACTTACCAAGGAGGAGGGGGAGAGGTGGCAGGCACTACAACGAAGAGGAGAACCCAGGCTGAGAGACATGGCCTAAAACAAGTCAAAGAAGGGCTTTCCAAGTGCTAGGGTGCTGATCTTTGCAAGCTCCACCCAGGAACTCATCAAAATTGGATCTATTGGCTGTAGGCCATTCAAAACTACCAGTTTGGTTGTTCAGCCTAAGCCTCAAGATCAAGTGTATCACAAGTGTAGAGTTAAGTGTAAACAAGTCTTTGAGAATGTAAGAAGCCCTTACGAAATGCTTCTAGGCGTCGCGTCAGACCAAAAATAAAAATTAATTTTGGAGAGTTGATATTTCAATTGCCCTTGACAGTGAAGAAAAACATAAGAAATATTGAGAAGATTTGTGTTAGAATTATTAATCTTACCTTTTTGGTCATATTCAACAACATATGTTTACAAGAAAGTCTGCTACCAAAATATTATATATGTCATTTATTTTCACAAAGAACAAATGCACATTGACTTACAATAACCAGCAAGATATGGCTGTAATGATCAGGATACACTGCATCAAACTGAAATGAAAACAAGACCAACCATATATTTAAGTACAGTACAATGCTTTATTACCACTCTCAGCATGAATTAGTAAAACATGAAGGCTCAAGTGTAATGCTTTGCAAAGTATATGGAGTTAAAGCAAAGTTATGGTTGACCCTTTTCTCTCCATAACTTTGGTTGTTGCAAAATTGACTATCCATGAAGGTATGAATTTTATATAAAACTTCACTGAACATGAGCCAAGATCAGTAGACCTATGTCTAGGATAGTACAGATTTTCAATGTTCATGTGCTTTACTAAATGGTTTGGATTACATTTGTGCATCATATAAATGCTCTGCAATGCCTGCTGTGCCACAAGAAGAAATGACAAATAAAACTGACTCTCCTTTAAATCATTAATGAGTGTAGACAAGTTTACTTTATACAGCATAATTGCAAATGGAAGATGGCATAGTACAATGTAGAAACTCAAACTTTGCTCCAATTTCCCTGTACTGTATACTAAATTTGTCTATTCTAATCTTTCAGAACATATTCATTACAAACCTTTTTATATAATTATTCAAAGTTTTATAAATATTTTTCACATTTATTGCACAAGTAAATATATATGATGAGCGTTTCTATCTACCACACAAGATGTCGACAAACAGGTTTATCAGGCAAACATTGTGCAGACAATTCTGTAACTATAAATTAGATGTATTTATGTTGTAGTGGTGCTGAGAGAGGGCCCAAAAAATGCTCTAGGCTACGGGAAATTGTAGTTGGCATACAGGCAAATAAATAATGAATGACTACATTAAAGTTTTCTTTATTAACCAAGACCATTATGTCCTCTTCTATCTTCAAGGAGCAACAGCCTAAGTAATCAGAATGCCAACTAGGACAAACATGCAATTAATTCTATAATCAACACCAATTTCTCTAGACATTTATAAGCCTACGTAAAAATGAAAATATTATTAAATAACTAGGAAATTTTGATTCAATGATTTCGTAAACAAAAATCACATCAATGTGTTGCATTTACCTTCTGTTTGGTCCTTTGGGGAGGATGATGGGCAGGACAATGCCCACCAGACCCCAAAAGAGCGTCATTAAAATGACAGGAATCGCTGAAGCCCCCATGGTGTCCAACACAGCTTCTGAACTGTCAATAACAAACGCTACAACCTTATATCTGGGTTGCAAAACTTAGGTCAATTCTATAAAATATTTTACATGTCTTAGGAAGTGGATATTTTGGAAATATAATATTCAAGTAATTAAAAGAATAAATGTGAATATTTATCTATCTATCTTATATTTTTTTTCTAAGTAAACTTTAATTAACCGTAATGTAAAAAGGATTTATAGCTCTATCGATCCTTTCCGTCTCCGGGTGAGAGAGCGATTAATATTTTGCGACAAATTCAAAGCACTTTAGGGCCCTGAAAACGGCTATGCTTCAGTAATATGTATGCTATATTTTGTTTAATTTGCATCATCATACGAAACAATATTGAAACAATATTTTATCCGTCCACATTTTCTAAATTATTATTCGTTTTCTATGATGCACCTAAGGTACCCTACGACAATTTTGGGTTTCATATAAAATGTGTATTCAGGTAAAGGTACGTACATACATTGAAAAGGAGTTACAAACATAATGTTAGATTTATTGATAGAGCTAGTGCATGCAATGCCTTGGCATTAAAGACTTTGGCGGGTAGATTATTCTATATGGGTGTAGCATACTACATTAATTATCTCAAACGTGACAGCTATTTACCACCATAATTACTAATGACACTTGCAATCATATTCGCTACTATTTAATGGCATCGCTTAGGAAAGCCAATTTACCATTTAAATGCCCGTGCCACCTCTTGGGTGGCTTAATCTTCATCAATCAATCGCAGCAGTCAGTTTAAATCCAATATTGATTCAATTACGAACCCTTTGGGCATACCGTTTATCTTCATCAACGCCTGCGACACTCGTCAGCATACGATGCAATACTCGACGAGTCTAGTTCCTACTCACACAAGGCGCTACAGAGCAGACAGATAATTCCGGCCTCGTTCGAGCTACCCACTCTTACACCGTATTCAAGCTTTCCGATCCCACCCTCGTTCGAGCTCTACGCACTCGCCCTCGTTCGAGCTCTACGCACTCGCCCTCCTTCGAGCTCTACGCACTCGCCCTCGTTCGAGCTCTACGCACTCGCCCTCCTTCGAGCTCTACGCACTCGCCCTCCTTCGAGCTCTACGCACTCGCCCTCCTTCGAGCTCGACGCACTCGCCCTCCTTCGAGCTCGACGCACTCGCCCTCCTTCGAGCTCGACGCACTCGCCCTCCTTCGAGCTCGACGCACTCGCCCTCGTTCGAGCTCGACGCACTCGCCCTCGTTCGAGCTCGACGCACTCGCCCTCGTTCGAGCTCGACGCACTCGCCCTCGTTCGAGCTCGACGCACTCGCCCTCGTTCGAGCTCGACGCA
The DNA here is from genome assembly GCF_040958095.1 of Procambarus clarkii. NCBI lineage: Eukaryota > Metazoa > Arthropoda > Malacostraca > Decapoda > Cambaridae > Procambarus > Procambarus clarkii. Next base: position 23,744,022 of record NC_091211.1, on the reverse strand, counting down.
CTCGCCCTCGTTCGAGCTCGACGCACTCGCCCTCGTTCGAGCTCGACGCACTCGCCCTCGTTCGAGCTCGACGCACTCGCCCTCGTTCGAGCTCGACGCACTCGCCCTCGTTCGAGCTCGACGCACTCGCCCTCGTTCGAGCTCGACGCACTCGCCCTCGTTCGAGCTCGACGCACTCGCCCTCGTTCGAGCTCGACGCACTCGCCCTCGTTCGAGCTCGACGCACTCGCCCTCGTTCGAGCTCGACGCACTCGCCCTCGTTCGAGCTCGACGCACTCGCCCTCGTTCGAGCTCGACGCACTCGCCCTCGTTCGAGCTCGACGCACTCGCCCTCGTTCGAGCTCGACGCACTCGCCCTCGTTCGAGCTCGACGCACTCGCCCTCGTTCGAGCTCGACGCACTCGCCCTCGTTCGAGCTCGACGCACTCGCCCTCGTTCGAGCTCGACGCACTCGCCCTCGTTCGAGCTCGACGCACTCGCCCTCGTTCGAGCTCGACGCACTCGCCCTCGTTCGAGCTCGACGCACTCGCCCTCGTTCGAGCTCGACGCACTCGCCCTCGTTCGAGCTCGACGCACTCGCCCTCGTTCGAGCTCGACGCACTCGCCCTCGTTCGAGCTCGACGCACTCGCCCTCGTTCGAGCTCGACGCACTCGCCCTCGTTCGAGCTCGACGCACTCGCCCTCGTTCGAGCTCGACGCACTCGCCCTCGTTCGAGCTCGACGCACTCGCCCTCGTTCGAGCTCGACGCACTCGCCCTCGTTCGAGCTCGACGCACTCGCCCTCGTTCGAACTCTCTACCACCGGCCTCGCTCACGTTCTCTGCTCACGGCTCCAGGCCTCCCACCATCCTCCTCTTCTCCGGCCACCGTCAGCGATACGTCATACCTGACTCCGTCAGCGCCACGTAACGAACATCTTCATCTCGACCTATCACGACACGTCATCCAACTGCTGTAACCATGACTGTATTAAACAAACATAAACAACCACTATACTCCTTGAATGTTATCACCCTCAGTTATATACGTTACATCGGTTAATTATTTTTATTGATGAAAAAGCATCTCCTGTTTTCTGTCTCGTTGACCTCAAGCGGTTGCCACTTGTGCGAGTTACATTTGACCTTATAAAGAAGTGGTTTGCATTAATATCTTCCAAATTTTTTCTGTGTCATGAAGGTTTCAATGAGATTAGTTCTGTTATGTCTGGTTTGTAGTGTTGTTGTGGCCGTCAACCTTTCCTGGTATGAGAGATGACTTTTGTCGCTTTTCTTTGCCTTGACAATTTTCCAAGACAATTATGGACTTTGATACAGAATTCTAGATAGGTACTTACCAGAGATATGTACAGCCTCCATCAATACCATCACTCTCTAAACCACTACCACCACTACCCTCTCTACCACCACAGCTACCTTCTCCACCACCACCAATATCCCGGCCCCCTATCCACCACCACCCTCTCCACCACCAACATCACCCTCTTCACCACCACGACCTCATCCACGACCTCTTTCTCCACAACCACGACTCCCTCTTCACAACCACGACCCCCCCTCTCCACCACTAACAAAACACTTGAAGCGGGAAATCTCCCAGAAATCCGGAAAACGGCAAACGCAGTCCTAACAATAAATAATAATAATAATAATAATAATAATAATTATAGGGACAGAAAGGAGGAACTAAATTACAGACCATTGTCACTGACAAGTATTCCGTGCAAAGTGCTGGAGAGAGTAATGAGGCTGAATGTAATGGAGCTCCTGCTGAGGACAAGTTTTGTAACCAAAGGGCACCATGACTTTAAAAGGTAAAAGTCCTGACAGACAAAATTGATCGAGTTATATGACAAGCTTACTAAAATAAGATAGGAAAAGAAGCCTTGGTATTGTCCAAGAGTGTCAAAAAACATTGACAATTGCTCCTCACGAAAGACTGGTGTTGTAGGTGAAGGTGAAGAAGCAAGGTGGGATAACTGGGAAGACACTGAATTATGTAAGGGAGTACCTGTAAGACAGAAGACAAAGAGTCACAGTTAGACCCGAAGTTTCGAGCTGGAGGAGTGTAACAAGTGGGGTTCTTCAAGGCTCGGTCCTGGGACCACAACAGTTTTGAAAGTAATTTCCTTAAACAAAAACAAAAAAGTGGACAAATATAAACTTACAGCATAGACACGTTTGTTCATTATCCCCCACAAAAATGTGCTCTTTTAGTTAGCATAATTGTTATTGTGTTCATTCACAGACCTCGACCCGGCGTCATTGTGTGTATAACCGACCAGTTCCTGCCTCCACGCTGCCTCAGCTCTGTGCGAGAGGGGAACAATAGGCAATTATATGCACGAACTGGGTGGATACGCCCTTCATTCTCTTGACAGTCTGGCATTTGTTTTAACTGGGACTCCGATGCCAAAGTGAATCTTAAATGAGTCACTGAAAACAGAGTGATTGTTATCATGTAGGGAACAACAATTCACATCACAATAATAAACTATCATGAAGCAGATTGATGGAGAAAACGACCCAAGAGTTAGGATCCACCAGTCATTAAAAATTACACAACAAGTAGGAGCAGTAGTAAAAAAAAGCCAACTAAACCCCAGGAAAAGTCAAACTAAATTTTGACTTCCCGGAAAAGAAAGTGGTTATTCAACTATACAAATCTCTGGTGCGTTCCCATTTGGACTACTGCATCCAAGCATGGAGACGTTATCTTCAGAAGGACATATCTGACTTGGAGAAAGTTCAATACAGAGCGACAAAAATCATTCCAGAACCAAGTCGAGTCTCATGCCAGGAACGGTTGAGGGCCACAGGGGTACCAACACTGCAAACCAGACTTGACAGGGTTGATCTCATCGAAATTATTAAAATACTGAACAATGGGGGAGACTATTCCAAACCACTTCCAGAAAGGGTCAGATTTAACACAAAAAACGGAACAACGGTTTCAAGCTCAACAAGCCACATTGTAAGGCAGAAAAAAATAATTTTTTTTTTTACCCACGGAGAGGTAAAGAAATACACAGCAGTTTTTTTACCCACCTATAAACCCGTGTAACCGCCTACTCGCCGAAGCAGTAAATGCCAGGACATTACTGCAGTTCAAAGTCCAGTTGGAAAAAAATCATCAGGAAAAATGGGGGATCCTTTGACAAGCCGCTGCCTTCCAATCTCAGTCGAAGCCACTAGAGAGATGGTGGACTTCAGGTAAATCTAGGTTAAATTGGATAAATTAACTGGGACACTGGAACTAGAGTGAATCTTAACTTGGACACTGAAGCTTAAGTTGATCTTGCACTTACGAGTCGTCGTTGGTGAGCTGATCCCGCAGTTCGTCAACTCAACTATTACCTCTACAAGATATTACTGCTGAAGATAGAGTAAATAATAGTAATAATAGTAGTGATAACAATATTAATAGCTAAAGAAGTAATAGCCTTAAAAAATGACTACAACGTCTGCCATCAACACCAACCAAGAGTTGGTAAGCAGCACATAACGATACTGAAAGTTTCAGATTTAAGATTATTGTGGTTTGGACTTCCATTGGTGGTAACTGGAAGCCAGTTAGATTTATTGCGGTTTTCCTAGGCAAACGACTGGTCAATCTCAGGATGCAAATCACAACAGTTGCCTAACTTCTAGGTACACACTTACTTCTAGGTGAGCAGAGGCATCACGAAACACCGAATTAACGTCTCGTTCTGCAGGGGAATGGAGCCCGGATCCTGTTGTTGTGGGGACTTCCAGCCTACTACGATCAACCCATTCCCTTCAAGCCTCGCGCGTCGGTAAAACATTTACAGAGGTGCGACTCGAACAAAGGATGCGAGCGAAGCACTATTCGAAAAAAAAATCAAACATTATCAGTTGGGACCTCGAGTCGGTGTTGAGCCTGTCCTCCGGTGTCGTACAACAGCCCGTCCTCCAGACAAAGACCCAAAAGTGATTGCATCCACCCGCCAAACCCCCTGTTTATGATTGAAAAACAGTTTACACACGACTCACAACTGATTTCGTTCGAACACTTCCGAAACAAGTGCTTCACTGACGAATTTTGTTCGAATTACAACGATGTAAATGCTTCACCCACGTACTACAAATATATATGATCGCCAACAGAACCTAAACACCTAACCTAACCTATGCCTATATATGCATAATATTAATTTACATTTGAGAAAAATCCTTTTTTGAATGAACAGCATGTGAACAATTATGAATGCGTCTGTGGGGTCGGCCGCTGGTTGTAATGGACTTTAGTCGAGGACGGGTTGCGTATAAAGTGTTTTTCATTCATAAACAAGGGTTTGGCGACGGGATTAATCGAGGATTTAGTTTTTGTTGATGAGGGTGAATTGAGTACCAACCAGCCACACCTCTATACTTTCTCTTTCCTGTTGGTTTTGTCTTGTCGTTTCGCTGTGTCCCTTCACAACTTATCTTTCCTCCTTAAGACTAACAAACTACCATTACACAACAAGATTCATATCAATCCCATGCCACCCAAACTTTTACCTAATCTCTCTACCACTATTCATTCTAAGCACTGTTTTCTCACCTCTGCTTTTCCTTCTACTCAGTTCATTGTATTTTATGAAAACTTAGACTTTTATTACCTCTCCCGTCCGCGCTTTCCTACTCTCTCACTGACGGTATTCTTCCTCACCCTCCTGTACTGACTTTCACTTTCCCGTCTCTTCTCTTACTCTCCTTCCCTAACTTTGCATCATCTCTCCTCCTGTTCCCTTACCTCCAATCTCCCCATCTCCAGAGAGCTGTGCCTAAGTGACCTATAACATACCCATCACCAGTCACTACTACAGTGACCTTCAACATACTCATCAACACAGTCACAAGTACAGTGACTGTGTTGTACACGGATACATGTGTACAAGTACACAAGTACCCCCGGGCACAATCGGGTACCCCTATCAGGTTATCTACAAACATACGGACTGACATATCAACTCAATTAAAGATATATTAAAACAATCTACAGTAAGCGATATTTTTAGGCGATACAGCGGGTTCCTGTAACGTCAAGTCTGTAATGAACTGAAACTAGACACCAAGAAACGATCCCAATCAGGAAAAACCATGAAAAAAACAAAATCTAATCGAATAAAATGATGGAACTAATTAGAGGAATCATTTCACCGTAATCAAGGATATTAAAACATCAGAATTAATCAATTGCGGTATATTTGATGAATAAAAATGAGCATGAGATGAGTAGCATACGGATTTCTGGGAGGGAGGGAATTTTCAGGGGAAAGCGCCAAGCCATTACGACTATATAGAAGGGAAGGGATCACGGTAAGGATTTGGGATAGGACGAAGGAAAGGAATTGTGCCCAACCACTTGTGGACGGTCAGGGATTGAACACCGACTCGCATGAAGCAAGACCGACGCTCTACCATCCACCCTAAGTGGATGGGAGCGGATTTCTGGGAGAAAATGCTCACAATTTTCCCGGGTGAGGGAGGTGCGTCTCGCTCTGAGCACTGCACAGGAGTCTTGTTTCCTCCCTGGCCAGCCGTCAGTACCTTGCCGATGTAGACGAACTATGTGTCTGAGTATACACCAGTCTACGTGTACATGGGGCTACGTGTACATGGGGCTACGTGTACATGGGGCTACGTGTACATGGGGCTACGTGTACATGGGACTACGTGTACATGGGGCTACGTGTTCATGGGGCTACGTGTTCATGGGGCTACGTGTTCATGGGGCTACGTGTACATGGGGCTACGTGTACATATATGTGTGAGTACACATGTTTACACGAACTCGTGTTTACAAGTACATATGTCTATATGTACATTTGTCTGCGTGTACACATCAACGCGCACATATGGTTGCGTGTACTCATGTGTGCGTGTGTACATGTCTGCCAGTACTCATGTGTGCGTGTGTACATGTCTGCCAGTATTCCTGTGTGCGTGTGTACATGTCTGCCAGTACTCATGTGTGCGTGTGTACATGTCTGCCAGTATTCCTGTGTGCGTGTGTACATGTCTGCCAGTATTCCTGTGTGCGTGTGTACATGTCTGCCAGTACTCCTGTGTGCGTGTGTACATGTCTGCCAGTACTCCTGTGTGCGTGTGTACATGTCTGCCAGTACTCCTGTGTGCGTGTGTACATGTCTGCCAGTATTCCTGTGTGCGTGTGTACATGTCTGCCAGTACTCCTGTGTGCGTGTGTACATGTCTGCCAGTACTCATGTGTGCGTGTGTACATATCTGCCAGTACTCCTGTGTGCGTGTGTACATGTCTGCCAGTACTCCTGTGTGCGTGTGTACATGTCTGCCAGTATTCCTGTGTGCGTGTGTACATGTCTGCCAGTATTCCTGTGTGCGTGTGTACATGTCTGCCAGTATTCCTGTGTGCGTGTGTACATGTCTGCCAGTATTCCTGTGTGCGTGTGTACATGTCTGCCAGTACTCATGTGTGCGTGTGTACATGTCTGCCAGTATTCCTGTGTGCGTGTGTACATGTCTGCCAGTATTCCTGTGTGCGTGTGTACATGTCTGCCAGTACTCATGTACGTTGGCTCAGTACAGACAATTCTTACAGGAAATTAAAATAAACAAGAACACAAATAAAAGATCTTAGTATTTATTTAATATCACAGGCTTTCAAAATACAACTTTTTCTCTTCTCTCTCCCCCCCATTTCTATCTCTCCCCCCCCTCTGTCTATCTGTCTGTCTTTCTCTCTCTCTCTCTCTCTCTCTCTCTCTCTCTCTCTCTCTCTCTCTCTCTCTCTCTCTCTCTCTCTCTCTCATACAATATACATCTTTACACAAATTCTCTAAAAACCACATCATATATAAAATGCTTAGAAACCAAACAAAGCCGCATTTTGGGACGCGAACCCCGACCCAGCATCAAGCCAGGCGAGTACCAACCAATTAACCCACCTGTGCTCTCCGTATAAGAACAATATACAGCATATTGTATATTGATCTTATACAAAGATAACATATACAATCCCATAGTGGACGGGGCCACTAATCTCTCCTCCCTCAGTATTTCTCTCTCCCCTATTTGACAGTTTTACATACACACTATTCTATCACAATTTACACTATCAAATTCCAACGCCATCTTACGCCCCCCTTTCCCCCCCATACAGTCCCCCCTCAGCTAACCCCTTCCAAACGTTTTTGTCATTAAAACACAAACAAACTACACAATTATCAATAAAAAATATTTAAAAAAGAATTGCATATAATTATACAGTAAGCAATACATCTTAATCACCTAACATATGTGATACGATGACACTACCTTAAGCTAGGCCTAAATGTGCTTGGGTAGAGAGGCTCAGTAATTTGTAAATTAATGACAGTTAAGTTTGCTGTTTGGTGGTTCAGACGCTCTGTTCTCTTCTGGAGTTGGCGTCCTCAGGAAGCGCTTTGGTCTGTTACTTTTAGAGCTTACATTCTGGAAAAAACAGCATATATATATATGTTTATAATGTCAGATCAAAATGCACTTTTATTTCGAATCAGGGGCATTCTAATAATCCCAGTGGAAGGGTGTTTTAGGCTACACATTTCAGGCATAGTGTATTGTGTGCGTGTGTGTGTGTGTGTGTGTGTGTGTGTGTGTGTGTGTGTGTGTGTGGTGTGTGTGTGTGTGTGTGTGTGTGTGTGTGTGTGTGTGTGTGTGGTGTGTGTGTGTGTGTGTGTGTGTGTGTGTGTGTGTGTGTGTGTGTGTGGTGTGTGTGTGTGTGTGTGTGTGTGTGTGTGTGTGTGTGTGTGTGTGTGTGTGTGTGTGAGACCTCACTCACACTCCTACTCACGTCCCCTCCCTCTCCCCTACCTCTCTCCCTTTCTCTCGAGGGAACCAATGAATATAAACAAATCACTAGTAACTTGACGTGATGGGTGGTGCTACCTCTGCTCCTGCAGCCGATGATGGGTTGTGGTTAATACAGCGATACATGTGACGGTAGTGACAAAAATTCTGCAATGATGGGTTGACTGCAATGATGGTTGGACCACATTGCAGCGAACATGTCAGTTTAACATAGACTGTAGATATAAGCTGATTTGCAAGGAACCTAGATTAGGCAGATGCTAGCCGGCCACCGGATCCGAGTACGTCTCCCAGTGCGACAGGAGCATCCCAGGATAAGCCATGCGATTCGCTGTCATTCCTTGGGGAGATCGAGGCTCATGAGGAGACCTGTAGCAGTTCGATCTGCCGCCCCGCGGGCTGGTCGATCTCACGAAGTCGTCCAGGCGGTCCCACGACCAAGAGTAGTCGATATGAAGGTGTCCCATGGAGCCGACGGAGAGATTCGAAGGGCGGTAAGTAGGCTCGACAAAGGAGATGGTGCCACCGCCCCACGAAGATGAGTCAGATGACTCGCCACTGCTGCCACCGCTGCTTCCACCGCCTCCATAACATCCGCCGCTCCTGACGGAGGACAGAACGTTAGATAATTATTATATCATGTACATTATTTCACATTCAGTAATTAAATTTGATAAATATTCAATAAATTGAGCCGTGTTTCATATGTAGCTAAAACAACGCTTATTTTAGACTCGTCTAGAGTATGCAGCTGCAGCACGAAACGCAAATCCTATAAAACATATGAAAATTGAGAAGTCCTAAGCATCTGCAACAAAACTATTACCAGAACTATGAAACTCAAGATTGAGGATTGATTAAAAGACCTCAGAATATAAAGCTAGACTAACAGGACTGTACCTTAAAGGTAACGGAATTGAATATCACTAGAAGAAGGAAGAGTGAGAAGAGAAAAGAAGAGACAATATAAAAATTTACGAATAATCGTGGATAGACAAAATGGAGAAGGATAAACTATCTGGAGGAACAGAACGAGAGTACAAATGTGCTAACTGATTGATGATTGATAAAGATTAAGCCACCCAAGAGGTGGCACGGGCATGAATAGCCCGTAAGTGGTACTGTTCTAACTGTAAACAAACATGGATCAGACGGGCACTAGGATGTATTCCTTCCGCTCATGAAGCGTGAACAAAGAGGATTAGTTGCTGGAGGATGTAGTGGAGGCCACAGCCTCTGGCGTAAATGTGTCACAGTACGAGAGGATCTGGAGAGCGTATGACAAGATTTGGTGTTGTTATCAGGTAAGCTTGCTCACACACACACACACACACACACCCACACACACACACACACACACACACACACACACACACACACACACACACACACACACACACACATTAAACAGGAATATAGCTTGAGCTTTAAGCATTGTTCCAGCTAAAACTGGACCCCACACAAAAGTGGCCCCATCGATGTGACACATTGTGAGCTGTAGCCAGCGAACAGTCCTTGTATGACACTGGTGTTCCCCAGTGTCACAAGTGTTAGTAGTGTCACTTGTGCCACAGGTGTTACCTGTGTCACCGGTGCACACACACACACACACACACACACACACACACACACACACACACACACACACACACACACACACACACACACACACACACACACACACACACAAATAAATCAATTATAACAAGAAGAGGTGCCCGGCGGTGTCCGGGTCTGTCTCTCCCTCCCCACATTTCCTATCCCCAAGCCCCCCTCCTCCTCATTTCCCCTACCTACTTTTCTTTCGCCTTTCCTCCCATTCTCTTCTCTCCTTCTCCCTCTTCCTCCTTATCCACCTCTCTCTCCCCTTTCTCTTCTACAATATCACAAATAACACCATAAGAACATTTTACACGTTGTTCAATAAGCAATCAGTAGAGTCTTAGGGAAAATATATTATCTAAGATTTTCGGGGGTTTAAAAGGTATTGTGATTAGATTTGTTATATAATTATAATGTTATCAGTACATATAGTTTCTGATATTGCAAAAATCAATAAATATTGATTATAAATCAGAATCGAGTCATTCAGTATTGCGAGATTTTTGTGAGGGGGTTATGTTAGCACAATGTCACTTTCTTTTGACACCAAACGTGACCCGCCCATGTTGGGCACATAACCAACAGCAATTTATGAAAAAAATGGGTGAAGCTAGGCCAAGTGTCGTGCATCCAACCTCGAATAGTCAGGCACTTCACATTTATGTAATATACACTAAGAGGTTCCCGGCATTGCCTGGGCCTTTCGTCTTTCTTCTCCACTTCCTCTCTATATCTCGTTTTCTCTTAGTCCTCCCCTCCTCCCTCCTCCTGCACACCTCTTAAGAAGCGTGAGTGTGTAAGGAGCGTGAGTGTGTAGGGAGCGTGAGTGTGTAGGGAGCGTGAGGGTGTAGGGAGCGTGAGTGTGTAGGGAGTGTGAGTGTGTAGGAAGCGTGAGTGTGTAGGGAGCGTGAGGGTGTAGGGAGCGTGAGTGTGTAGGGAGCGTGAGTGTGTAGGGAGCGTGAGTGTGTAGGGAGCGTGAGTGTGTAGGGAGCGTGAGTGTGTAGGGAGCGTGAGTGTGTAGGGAGCGTGAGTGTGTAGGGAGCGTGAGTGTGTAGGGAGCGTGAGTGTGTAGGAAGCGTGAGTGTGTAGGGAGTGTGAGTGTGTAGGAAGCGTGAGTGTGTAGGGAGCGTGAGTGTGTAGGGAGCGTGAGTGTGTAGGAAGCGTGAGTGTGTAGGGAGCGTGAGTGTGTAGGGGTGTGTGAGTGTGTAGGGAGCGTGAGTGTGTAGGGAGAGTGAGTGTGTAGGGAGCGTGAGTGTGTAGGGAGCGTGAGTGTGTAGGGAGCGTGAGTGTGTAGGGAGCGTGAGTGTGTAGGGAGCGTGAGTGTGTAGGGAGCGTGAGTGTGTAGGGGAGTGTGAGTGTGTAGGCGTGTGAGTGTGTAGGGAGCGTGTGTGTGTGTAAGGAGCGTGAGTGTGTAGGGAGCGGGAGTGTGTAGGGAGCGTGAGTGTGCGGTTATGAAGAGTGCGTGTGAATATGATGCACATCACAGGCTGCCCTCCGGCGGTACTCTGTCTCCCGTTGTGCCCCGCGGTTCCTCACGATACCCCACGAAGCCCTACAGTGCCCCACTATGCCCCACGATGCCCTACGGTGCCTCACGATGCCCTATGGTGCCTCACGATGCCCCATGGTGCCCAACTCTCATGATATGACCAGCAAATATGAATGCAATATGAATAGCCCACCAATTCTAAGGAAGCCGATGTTCATTAGTCCCAAGGCACGTAAACCTTACGGTGCTCTTAAGTTCCCTAAACCATTAGATTTTTTACGCTGTGGTAGATAATGTCAACATTGCAATATGAGAGGAGGTTGTCCTCTCTGAGGTGCAGTTGTGAGACCCGCCGGCTGGCAAGCAAGCAGCCGCGGACCGCCTCTCTCAACTTGACCTTGTCAGATCTTGCGACCTTGGCATTTGACCAGAGATAATGGATCTTCCAGTGTAAGCCTTCGTGAATACAACGCCAAAGTTTCCCCTGGAATAATGCAAAGAGTTTGATATTTAGAGGCGTGGATTGACAAACAGAAAGACATGGAAAAAAAACCTGTACATAGCTCGCTATGTTACGGTGACCTTGTATAGCCCCTTGACCTTGGCATTCTGACCGATACTGACCAGAACCAATAGGTTACACAGCGCAAGGTTCCACTAATTAAATGCCAAAGTTTCAAGTAAATAGATAAAGTCGTTTGACATTCGGAGACATGACAGACAAAGTTCACTCTGGCGACACTATGTGACAAACTTTCACCCAGAAAAAAAAACTTATTTATATGTATGGTATATGCAGTTAATTATTCTCTCGGTTAATTTGAAAGAGCTAAGCAAATATACTGGGTGGTGTTATGACCCCATGTAGCCTGGGTGGAACGAGTCTACCCCAGTGAGAGTTATTCTGCATTCCGGACCTGATTGAGAGGTCAGAGGAAAGATGTATATATTAAATAATTGAGTAAACGTCAGTGAGTAATCTCAGGATACTGTTGGAGCTGCACCCCTAAATATGTGATGCTGGACCCCTCTCCAAGATCAAGAGGCATACAGGGTGATCTCCTAGGGAAATTACAAGCACTCCAGTGTCCATTGCTGCTCGACCAATGGTAGCGGGAGTGTGGCTGCCGAGGTCGGTTGTTTGTTCCGTCAGGCAGTGGTTGGGGACGTTGTCCGCCTGTACGTAAATAATGGTTTGGTACTATAACCTATATATATGACGGTTTTGGTACGTCAACCTCCAAAAGAGAGCTCTGGAGCTCTCTTTTGGAGGTTGACGTCCTAAAATCCCAAACCCCCTCAGGGCAGAACAGTGGCCACACACATTTTAGTTTTAAATAAGAATATAAGAATTAAGAAAATGGTAAAATACCTATTGACCCATACGAAGCAGCTCTTTTTTTTTTTTTTTTTTTTTTTTTTTTTTTTTTTTTTTGAGATATATACAAGAGTTGTTACATTCTTGTACAGCCACTAGTACACGTAGCGTTTCGGGCAAGTCCTTAATCCTATGGTCCCTGGAATACGATCCCCTGCCGCGAAGAATCGTTTTTTCATCCAAGTACACATTTTACTGTTGCGTTAAACAGAGGCTACAGTTAAGGAATTGCGCCCAGTAAATCCTCCCCGGCCAGGATACGAACCCATGACATAGCGCTCGCGGAATGCCAGGCGAGTGTCTTACCACTACACCACGGAGACCAGGAGCAGGTGGTTCTTATGTGATATTATTGCTTGTTACAGCCGCGAGCGTTTATAGCTGGGCTGTGTTGTAGTGAAATTTAAAATTACTTCCTTAGTGGCCTGACAATTCAACCCGTTCTTTCGAATTTTGTCATACAAATCCATCAAGGCCAAAAACTGATGGAGGATAAAATGACGGACAGAGGATACAGTGATGGATGATAAAGTGATGGACGGAGGATTCAGTGAAGGACGTAGAATACAGTCACGGAAGGAGAATACAATGACGAAAGGAGGATACAGTAACAGAAGGAGAATACAGTGACGGAAGGAGGATACAGTGACGGACTGTAGTGATGGCGGACGGGGGTGTGAGACAGTTCACCAATGCAGCAATGACTGAGACAGTCGACTGAGTGCGGCGAGGGGGTTTTCCAGTAGCTGCTCCAGCCAGCAATTATCACCGCCTCTTGTGCGTATCACAGTCGCGAATAATTTTTGGCGGCCCGCTAATCGCCTCGAGGGATCCACCTGTGGACTCACCTATTCGTACTCACCTATCTGTGCTTGCAGGATCGAGCTGTTGCTCTTGGACTCCGCTTTTCTAGCCGTTGGTTGTCTAATGCAATGACTCTTGATCTGTCTCCCTATCATACCTGCATTATGTGTGTATGTGACGGAATAGTATCCGTATCCGTATGTGTGCATGTGTTGCTCTGTTCTGACACTTGAGCACACACACATGTGCGCATGAAGCAGGAGCCAGGTGTGCACACATGTGCATATGCGTATCACATGTGGACGTGAACGAAAGGATGAATGTCGGAGCGCGAGACTCCACCCACTTTTCCTTGACCTCCAGACCTTAATCTTGAGCCGCGTGTCCTCGACCATTGTGGGAACCCACACACACACACACACACATACACACACACACACACACACATACACACACACACACACACGCACACACACACACACACACACACACACACACACACACACACACACACACACACACACACACACACACACACACACACACCTGGGGGCCTGGTAGCCTGGTGGATAACGCGCAGGACTCGTAATTCTGTGGCGAGGGTTCGATTCCCGTACCAGACAGAAACAAATGGGCAAAGTTTCTTTCACCCTAAATGCCCCTGTTACCTAGCAGTAAATAGGTACCTGGGAGTTAGTCAGCTGTCATGGGCTGCTTCCTGGGGTGTGTGTGTGTGTGTGGTGTGGAAAAAAAGTAGTTAGTAAACAGTTGATTGATAGTTGAGAGGCGGGCCGAAAGAGCAAAGCTCAACCCCTGCAAACACAACTAGATGAAACACAACTAGGTGAACTCACACACAGGGACGTTCGAAAGAACTTTTTCAGTGTCAGAGCAGTTAACAGATGGAATGCATTAGGCAGTGATGTGGTGGAGACTCCATACACAGTTTCACATGTAGATATGATAGAGCCCAGTAGTCTCAGGAATCTGTACATCAGTTGATTGACAGTTGAGAAGCGGGACCAAAGAGCCAGAGCTCAACCCCTGCAATCACAATTAGGTGAGTACAGAGGCACAAAATGGATAAAATAGGTACAAATCTCTCGGAAGGTTCTGGCGTGAGTAAGAGTACCAGTACTCTTACTGAGTACTCTTACTGGGTGTAAGAGTACCAGTCAGACAGGAAACAGATAATAAATCTGAAAGGGCGGAAAATGTCCGGGCGGAGGGAAGTGGCCAGAGGAGTTCCACAGGACTCGGTGCAAGGATCCCAACTGCTTCTGATACGTGAGTGTCATTGTACACTCGAGTACAAGATGCTTTAGAAGAACCTGAACAAACTGCATGCTGGGCCAGATAAAGGCCACCTGGATTACGGGCTATTCATACCCGTGCCACCTCTTGGGTGGCTTAATCTTAATCAATCGCCACCTGGAATTCCTTCCTAACAATGAAAAGTAACATAATCAAGAAGTAGAGATGGGAAGCTTGTGGCAAGAGAGAGGAAGACTCCTGCGAGTCAGAAAAAGAGAAGGGGGGCCGGTAGGTGACATGCCGCAGGTGGTAAACAGATGGAAAGTTGCTGAAGCAGAAGGTGTTGAAGCCACCTCGATTCATAGCTTCAACGAGCAAGAATGACAGAGCATTAGATCCTCGGGAAGAGAGAAAGCACCAGACACCACAGCTGCCAGGCGTCTCTCCAGATCTACTGCCTCCCCATAGACAGAGATAGGCAAGGGTGTGGGATACGTTCAGAAAATCGAGATATTTGATACTGAGCCTCTGAACTACAGTAGTCGAGCCATGAAGATAGCCCAAGTGAACTAAACCTCACAATCTTGGGAAAACGTAACCTCACAACCGTAAACCTCACAACCCTGAAGAGAACCAAAACTTCAACACCCTGGAGAGAACTATACCTCACAACCCTGGAGAGACATCACAACCCTAGTTAGATATCACAACGTAGGAGAAACACTACAACCCTAGATAGACATCACAACCCTGGACAGACATCACAACCCTGTTGAAAACTTAATATCAAAACACTGGAAAAACTAATTCCTCACGTCCCTGGAGAAAGCTAAACGTCACAACTCCTCATTATTCACGCCATACATGGTAGTTAACGGTATTGACAAGGACGGCAAACACAAACTGTCTAGATGGCGTGGAACCAGGAAGTTGAGTACCCAAATGAGGCCAAGAGGCATTAGAAGAAACTTCTCCAGTCTGACGGTAGTGAGTAGCTGAAGTTCACGCTTTCAGGAAGTGGTGAAGGCAAGCCACATACATGGATTCAAATGTAAACATTGCAAAATGCTTGGGGGGTTAATGATGCATCATACCAGTCGATTAATGGTTCAGAGGCGGGACCCAGGAGTTGGAGGTCGTGTTCCGAAAATTTAAACGCCCAAAGCACCACTGACTGTGAAGAATTCATATATTATTCGTTTATTAATGAAAATGTTTTACAATGCAGTTGTTTGATCTCCCAGTGCTAAATAGGCTTCCTGGCATGGTTGCTTTCTTTTGAAAGCACTTATAGAGTGCTTGAGAAAGAGTTATATTGTCGTACTGCCTTATAGCTTTCTCTTCAAAACTACCTTTGTGCTCCCAGGGACAAGTTCCACCATCTCGGCCGTTAATAAAATATAATGAATCTGCCGTGCCAAAAGCTTCTTATCTAAAGCAAGATATAGGCCAGGAAGCGTGGCACTCTCGAGGAGCGAACTCGGAGTTTGCAGTCCTGAATTGCTCTCTCAACATCCACTTCCTCTATACCCTTCAAGTCGCGTCTGTCTCATCCTGTATGCCTGGAAGTTCGTCTGTCTACTGTCTGAATGTATCTGTCTACCTCCCTGTCTGAATCTGTACGCCTTGCTTACTATATGTATCTGCTTGTCTGCCTGAATCAGTATATCGCTCTGTCTTGCACCTTATATGTGTCTGTCTACCTGTATCTATCTGTCTTGCTGCCGATATCTATCTGCATATTTCCCCCTCAGCGCCCATAGCTTGCCGTCACGCTCCACTATACCCCTGCAGCAGGAGAAACACCCGAAGGGGCGCTAATCGCCCTATAGTCATGCGTTGTTGATTTACCGTGTTTGGCGGCCAAATACTGCAGCGTTCGCTATCGGCCCTCAATCCTACAATAGCTTTCGCTCCAAGTGGGGGGAAATATCGTTCGTTATCAGCCCTCAATCCCCCTCCTCAAGTTTCCGCTCCGAGTAGGAAAAGAGGCATCATAACGGAAACTAAAGCTTAACCGGGTGTGCTTGCAACATCGCAGTCATTAGCATGGAGGCGGTGTTCGCATCCTGCTCATAGTATCCTTGGCATTTGTGGCTTTAGTAACAAGAAGTGACTACCTGCCGTCTGGGTTTTAAGCGCTTCCGTCTAAGTGTTTGGTAAGTTTTACATGCTGTTGTGGGTGGCTGAGGGTCTTACCTCTTAATAGGGGGGGGACTAAAGAGGGATAATGTAGTGGAAGAAGGAGGAGGAGGAATAGGAGAAAGAGGAAAATGGAAGGAGGACAAGCAAGGCAAAGGAAGAGAGGGAAGAAGATAAACAGAAGAGGCAAAGACATGGATTAAGAGTCCAAGAAAAAAGCGACAAGACAAGCATGTAAAAAGCATTAAAGGTTAAGTTACATACCCTTAAGTGTTGGGATTATCCCACGGTGGGTGGAGGGTGGGTGATGGGTGGGTGGTGGGTAGAGGGAAGGTGGGGTGGTGGGCGGGAGGTGGGTGGACTGGTGAGTGGGTGTTTAATCAAGTGGCAGAGAGGGCCTTGAATATTAACACGTAACAACTAGTCTCCCCTCATCTCCTCCCACCACTGAAAAAAACACTGAAAAACACAAATTATTTGACAGACTCGCACACACACATGAACGAATCCCTTCCACACACACACACGAGGCTCTAGGGGGCCTCGTAGCCTGGTGGATAGCGCTTTCGAAAGATAGTTTCTTTCACCCTAACGCCCCTGTTACCTAGCAGTAAATAGGTACCTGGGAGTTAGACAGCTCCTACGGACCGCAGCCTGGGGACGTATGTATGTGTGTTTTAGATATAAATAAATGTAGAAAATATGATAGAGGAAAATAAGTCGCGAGTCAGTATATTAAACAACTGACGGTTGGAAAGCCGGGGTCCAAGAGCTAAGAGCTCGATGCTGCAGGCACAAGTAGGTGAAGACACAAACACGCCGACCAAAGAGCCTTCACCAAGGTGGACCAGGCTGCCCATAAAGACACAGGAGAACACATCAGGTTGACATTGATATAATGAACATATAGATTACATAACGGTCGTGGCTGGTCGTCCACGACTGTCTGCTTCAACCCGTTGTGTACGTGTGTGTGTGTGTGTGTGTGTGTGTGTACTCACCTAATTGTGCTTGCGGGGGTTGAGCTCTGGCTCTTTGGTCCCGCCTCTCAACCGTCAATCAACTGGTGTACAGATTCCTGAGCCTATTGGGCTCTATCATATCTACATTTGAAACTGTGAATGGAGTCAGCCTCCACCACATCACTTCCTAATGCATTCCATTTGCTAACTACTCTGACACTGAAAAAGTTCTTTCTAACGTCTCTGTGGCTCATTTGGGTACTCAGCTTCCACCTGTGTCCCCTTGTTCGCGTCCCACCAGTGTTGAAAAGTTCGTCCTTGTTTACCCGGTCGATTCCCCTGAGGATTTTGTAGGTTGTGATCATGTCCCCCTTACTCTTCTGTCTTCCAGTGTCGTGAGGTGCATTTCCCGCAGCCTTTCCTCATAACTCATGCCTCTTAGTTCTGGGACTAGTCTAGTAGCATACCTTTGGACTTTTTCCAGCTTCGTCTTGTGCTTGACAAGGTACGGGTTCCATGCTGGGGCCGCATACTCCAGGATTGGTCTTACATATGTGGTGTACAAGATTCTGAATGATTCCTTACACAGGTTCCTGAACGCCGTTCTGATGTTAGCCAGCCTCGCATATGCCGCAGACGTTATTCTCTTTATGTGGGCTTCAGGAGACAGGTTTGGTGTGATATCAACTCCTAGATCTTTCTCTCTGTCTGTTTCATTAAGTACTTCATCTCCTATTCTGTATCCTGTGCCTGGCCTCCTGTTTCCACTGCCTAGTTTCATTACTTTGCATTTACTCGGGTTGAACTTCAACAGCCATTTGTTGGACCATTCACTCAGTCTATCCAGGTCATCTTGTAGCCTCCTACTATCATCCTCTGTTTCAATCCTCCTCATAATTTTTGCATCGTCGGCAAACATTGAGAGGAACGAATCTATACCCTCTGGGAGATCATTTACATATACCAGAAACAGTATAGGTCCAAGGACTGACCCCTGCGGGACTCCACTTGTGACGTCTCGCCAATCTGAGACCTCACCCCTCACACAGACTCGTTGTCTCCTGTTGCTTAGGTATTCCTCTATCCACCGGAGTACCTTCCCTCTCACTCCAGCCTGCATCTCCAACTTTCGCACTAGCCTCTTGTGTGGCACTGTATCAAAGGCTTTCTGACAATCCAAAAATATGCAGTCTGCCCACCCTTCTCTTTCTTGCCTTATTTTTGTTGCCTGGTCGTAGAATTCAAGTAACCCTGTGAGGCAGGACCTGCCATCCCTGAACCCATGTTGATGCTGTGTTACAAAGTTCCTTCGCTCCAGATGCTCCACTAGTTTTTTTCGCACAATCTTCTCCATCAGCTTGCATGGTATGCAGGTTAGGGACACTGGCCTGTAGTTCAGTGCCTCCTGTCTATCCCCTTTCTTGTATATCGGGACTACGTTAGCTGCTTTCCAAGTATCTGGCAGTTCCCCATTGTGTGGGGAATGTAACACACACACATTTTATTGTGTGTGTGTGTGTGTGTGTGTGTGTGTGTGTGTGTGTGTGTGTGTGTGTGTGTGTGTGTGTGTGTGTGTTTATAAACACAAAGTTAACATCCATGCCCTAAGCCCTTTCCCTTTTTCAAGAGAATCCTCCCGCTTCACGACATATGTGTGGTTCCAGCTCCTGAACTTCCTGTTGGTATTAAAATTGTGATTATTATTGTCATTATATGTCTATCCAGCCATCCTTCATTTCCCGGAAGGGCTAAGCCCACCAGCTGGTATTTTGTTTTGGTCTAACAATGACCCTGGCGAGAGAGAGAGAGAGAGAGAGAGAGAGAGAGAGAGAGAGAGAGAGAGAGAGAGAGAGAGAGAGAGAGAGAGAGAGAGAGAGAGAGAGAGAGAGAGAGAGACAGACAGACAGACAGACAGACAGACAGACAGACAGACAGACAGACAGACAGACAGACAGACAGACAGACAGACATACAGACAGACAGACAGACAGACAGAGACAGAAAGACAGAGAGAGGGAGGGATAGGGACAGGGTCCGGGAGAGGAATTCTACATTGTACTGACAGTCTCTTTTATACAGATACATAAAAGTGGATTATTTACACATCATCTTGTATAGTCTCACAATTGGTCGGTATATTCCGCGAAACTGGTAACTTTTGTGTGAGCTTTTTCTGGGACAACAAATTTTAGATGTAATTAGCAAGTTAATATCGGTAAGTCCACCCAATGTTTGGGAGTGATGGAAATTAGTATGACCTGCTTTAGGTATGAAGGGCTACAGCAGGGCACGGAGGGTCATAGAGAACTACAACAGGGCACAGAGGGTCATAGAGAACTACAGCAGGGCACGGAGGGTGACAGAGAACTACAACAGGGCACAGAGGGTCATAGATGATCACGAGTTAGTTGAAGAGTCGAGGTCATATCAGGGAGCGTGAAATCTGAGCTATATATCAAGGGACGATGACAGGACGAAGGTAATTAACGACCAGCGGTTCAACCAGGCATGTATACAGTGCGTAATCCCTTCCGGTATTAACTGAGCCACTCGGGGTAAGCACGCGGGTGTCAAAAACAAAGGACAGTCCTGGTGTGTTGTGCGCCCTGGGGCAAATAGGTGCTCGGGATGTGTGATAACATGACACAGGTAGTTATCAGTTATCTGCTTTTGCGCTACCGCTCACAGGATGAGTATGGGGTGCACAATAATCTAGCCGCCTCCGACGACAACAAATCAAATCAGGTAGTTATCAGGTACAATAATCAAACGAGTTATCAGGTATCAGATGCAAACAATGTATCAGGGATCAGAGGCAAGCGAGCCGTCAGGTTTCACATGCATGCTAGTTATCCGGTATCAGAGGCAAGTGGTTCGCTTGAAACCCTGGTTCAGCTTCAGTGGAAGCTTCAGAGATCCTAGAGGATTCAGTTAAATCCCAGGTTGAAATCATTTTCCATGTCATTTAAGGCGTTTGCTTGGAGGTACCCTGAGCATGGGTTCGAATACTCGTCACGGCTTCTACTAATTCTCTCATCATTATTACTGTTATTATTTTTCACTATTATAATTTATTCTCATTATGTTACTATTATTATAATTATTATGATTACTAAAAGAAATCATTCTCTTGTTTATTAACTCTCTATCATCATTACCAATGTGAACGCTGCAATCTTTACACGAAGAAGGTAATATCATTGGAGTGTAGGAAGCGCAAGACAACGGTTCCATCAGACCGCACTTCCTACCTCACTCAGACCCGCCCATCAGGTACACAATAATCTGAGTAATGATGGCATTTTCCGCTTGGCTGAAATAGTGGGCGAGGCTCCAGCGCCGCCACTGGTGACAATAGGACCAATATTATAAGACAATGAACGCTATATTACCAGAGGAAGTGAGATAGACCATATTCTGGAGTGTGTGGGGGGGTGGGAGGAGGGTTGGAAGATATTGTAATTAGTGTGTGTACTCACCTATTTGTATTTGTGCAATTGAATCTCTTGGAATCCGCCTTTCTAGCTGCTGGTTGTATATTTCAATGACTCCTAACCTATTACTCTATCATATCTATTTTTGAAGGCAGTTCTCTTCTACAACCAGCTCATTTAATTTTTTATATTTTCCCACTACTCTTACGTTAAAAGAAAACTTTCTAACATCTCTATGACACAGCTGTTTTTCAAGATTTCATCCCTGCCTTCTTGTTGCCTCTCATCCCTTGCCTGGGAGCCGGTCGGCCGAGCGGACAGCACGCTGGACCTGCGATCCTGTGGTCTCGGGTTCGATCCCGGGCACCGGCGAGAAACAATGGGCAGAGTTTCTCTCACCCTATGCCCCTGTTACCTAGCAGTAAAATAGGTGCCTGGGTGTTAGTCAGCTGTCACGGGCTGCTTCCTGGGGGTGGAGGCCTGGTCGAGGACCGGGCCGCGGGGACACTAAAAGCCCCGAAATCATCTCAAGATAATCTCAAGATTGTTCTATTGGTATTAATTTCGAACATCATTTTTTTCCATTCTGTCAAACCTCCTTAAGACTTTAATGTTGCTATCATGTCTCCTGTCCACTGGCGACGTCAGGTCTTGTTTTTTTGTCTTTATTCAAAATCCTATCCTCGCAATCCTGGAACGAACTCGTTTCAAACCTCGGAACCTTTTCTAGTTTCATGTCTTATTTTTCTTTTAAGATGAGGCTTCACGATGGGGCGGTATACTCTAACAGTGGTCTCACGTAAATTTAAAATGTTCTAAATACTTCCTTATTTAGGTTCCTGAATGATGTTCTGACTTTAGTCTTAATGAGAAAGTTTTCCCTGATGTCTCTCCAGCTCATGTGTTCCACGGGCTCAACACAACCCGTGCTGCTCGGAACCTTTGTTCCGAGTGGCTTCATCTAAAACAACAACCGTGTCCTCTGCTCCTACCATTTTTCATTTCGAACACCACCTCTTTGTTCACCCTCTCAATTCTCGTCATTATCATGTACATTGCTGACGTATCCCCCACCAATTCGACTTTCCTCTAACATGGTGAGTTTGATTATCAACTTTTCTCAGTATGTCCAAGGAGATATTATTATTATTATTATTATTATTATTATTATTATTATTATTATTATTATTATTATTATTATTATTAAAATCAGTAGAAGTCATGATGAGGTTAAATAAGTTGACCAGACCACAAACTAGAAGGTGAAGGGACGACGACGTTTCAGTCCGTCCTGGACCATTCTCAATCGACTTGAGAATGGTCCAGGACGGACCGAAACGTCGTCGTCCCTTCACCTTCTAGTATGTGGTCTGGTCAACTAGAAGGCGTCTTACTGTACCTGGTGAGGACGTAGCTGGGGAACCTGTAGCTGAGGGTACAGTAGTCTCTCTGGCGGGTGCGAGTCTGGCTTCTGGGTGGGGGCGTGTAGACGTAAACCAGGGAGTCCTGGTCGGTGGTGACCACGGAGTAGATCTCCGCTACCGACGAATATATGGAGCTGGTGTCATCTCCCGTCAGGTAAAAGGTAGCTCTGTCGTTGATGGTGGTTAAGGAGGAGGAGGAGGAGTCTGTGTCGCTGTTGATTTCGCCTCCGCCGTCGTCGCTGTCCGAGTGTTCCGAGTCGAAGTTCACAACTAATGGAGGGACATCGTCGGAGCCGGTGTGCGTCGTCGAAGTGTTATGGGATGATCTATAAGGTCTGGACGGAGGTCTTGCGAGCTTGATGGGTGGGTCAAGGGTTGTTATGATGTGGGGCGGCGGCGAACTGAGCGACGCCTGCGTGGACTTGTTCCTTGTGGTGCGGGAAGGCTGTTCTTTCCGGGGGCACTGCTTGGTCTCCGGCAGTTCTACGGTAAGTGGCAGACACATACCTTCAGGTGGCCTGGACCGGCTGATCATTTGAGCAGTGCTCGTAGGATCGGCGCTGCAACACCTGGCCGGAAAACTCGTCTTTGTGTTGGTCTTGGAAGAGTTAGGAGAGGAGCTGTGATTGACACGCTCACACACCTGCTGGTCATCGCTTGCAGACACGCTTAAATCATTGCTTTTAACACTAGTTTTCCGACTAACATTCGTCTCGGGTTTTTGAGGAGTGATCTGATCAACTGAAGTGTTATTGTTGCTTGAAACATGGATTACCGTCGGAGGTCTATTAATCTCTTGGTAAGTGTCTGAGACGGTGATGCCAGAGCTATTGTCTTCCATAGAGCAGCTCGAGCCGTGGGTGATGTAAATAGCACTCTTGTGGCTCTCGTTCGAGGAGAGTGACTGGGTTGAGCTCTTTGTTGCTGTCGTCACTTTGGCAGGAAGAAGGGAGGAACCAGAACTTTCGCTCTTTGGGCTCACTGAGCCACTAGTTTGCCAGCTGCATTTAACCTCTTCAGTGACTTCACCGTCTTTGTTGTAGTGTCTTTCAGGCTTGACATCCAAGGTGTGGAGTTTGTTCATTGTCGTCACCTGGTGTTGGTGCTGGTCTTGCTGTTGCTGGTGGTGTTGTTGGTGGTCTTGCTGTTGTTGTTGGTGGTGGCTTTGGTGTTCTTGCAGTTGGTGGTGGCGGTCCTCACTCGAGGACTTTTCATACGTCGAGTCGTTTCCGGATTTGCTTGAGTCCCGGCCTCTCTCCCCAGGAGATGTCGATGTCTCCGCCCGCGATTTCTTATCAATTTTGGGCGTCAGGTCGCCTACCTGGATTTGCTGATACTCATGTTCCGTCTCTGTGTCTGGGAGGGTCAGCACGTCCTCCTGGTCGGAGAAGCAGGAGATGAGGGACTCGTACAGTGGAGATTCTGTTGAAGAGAACTTTGTATTAGCATCATACTCCTGACTTAAGATTGGTTATGAAGCTGTTATAATAGTGCTAAAATGCACAGTAGCATTGTAGCACAGTAGCAATGCACATGTAATGAGGGCATAACAGTCTCGTATACTGGTTGAAATACTCATGGCAGTGACAAGCATTAAATTGCAGTGTTGCGTTATGGGGAACAACTCATTGGGTCTTGATGACACCTCAAATCACATACTTAACACTTACACACCCTCAATGCCTCTACGTCTACATATAGAGTTAAATTTTGTGTCGTTGCACTGAACACACACACACACACACACACACACACACACACACACACACACACACACACACACACACACACACACACACACACACACACACAAATCCCTCGTGTGTGAGGAAAAAAAAGTTTGTAGTTAGTATCAGTTGATTGACAGTTGAGATGCGGGCCGAAAGAGCAATGCTCAACCCCCGAAAGCACAACTAGGTGAATACAACTAGATGAATACACACACACACACACACACACACACCAGCGCTCGATTTTGCAAGCGAAGATATTGTACAGAAATTACAAAGAAATTTGTGTGGAGCTCAATGCCAGTTTCCATGATTTGTTTATAACTGAGCCAGAACAGCTCCCAGTGCTAGGATATGAAGTATCCGTAGACCAGAGACTAACAAATATTGACATAATAGCAGAGGAAATAACGAGACTACTAGCATCATTAGATGAAAATATAGCTGAGACCAGACAATATTTCACCGTGGATGATAAAAGAAGTTGCACAGGCCCTAGACAATCCTCTGACCCTGGTCTGTAATGAGATAAATGAGAGGAGAGTTTTACTCAACTGTTAGAAAGTGGCCAATATATAAGCTTAAGAAAAGGTAAATAATGCACAACGAACCTACTGGAGTTCTGTGACAAAGTAACACAAATAAGATAAGACAAAGAAGGTTGGCAAGATTGATTTTTTCTGGACTGACAAAAAGCCTTTGACACATTCACATAAGAGACTATTACATAAACCTGAGAGGTAGGCAGGAGTAACTGAGAGAGCACTGACATGGATAAGATAGTACCTAACAGACACAAATCAGAGAATCATAATGAGGGTGGAAATGTCGGACTGATGTAGAGTAACAAACTGAATACCTCGGAGATCGATGCTGGGTCCCATACTATTTCTCATTCATGATAATGATCTAACCACAGGAGTGGAATCCTATATGTCGATGATTGCAGATGATGTAAAGTTAATGAGAAATGTTTAGACAGGTGAAGGTTGCAAGATGCTCCAAGATGACTTGGACAACGTTCAGAAATGGTCTGAGAAATGACTGTTAGAGGTCACCACAAGCAAGAGTAAGGTGATGTGAAGGAGAACAGGTGTCATGAGACACGGAAGGACGATAGACAACGAAGGAAACTACTTTCCTCTAATGACTAGAGAAATAGACCTGAGAGTGGACATAACAGCAACCCTAACTCCGCTGACACACATAAATAGGATAACACCAGCACTATACTCTGCAATGGAAAATTCAGAATATCATTCCAGAACCTAAATAAGGATGCCTTTAGAACGCTGTACACCGCGTACGTGAAACCAGCCTTAGAGTATGCAACCCCATCGTGGAGCCCTTTTCTTTTAAAACACACAAACAACTAGAAAAGATTTAGAGAATTAGAACGAGGCTCGTCCCGGAATTGTAAGGGATGTTATATGAAGAAAACCTCACAGAACCAGACCTGATGTCACTAGAGAAAAGGAGAGAGGAGATCTGATAGAATCGTAAAATAAAGGTGATTGACATAGTGAAAAAAAAAGATGTTCGCAATGAATATCAATGAAACAGTGTTGTTGTTGTTGATTTAGGGACGTCGACTAATAAAGCAGTGGGCATGAATGTATATTTGAGTCTCAGATGAATAACTGAGATATTATAACTTTTTTTAACGTAAGAGCAGTGGGAAAATGGAATAAACTAAATGAACAGATTGTAGAAGCAAACTCCGTTAATAGTTTTAAAAACAGATGTAGTCGAGTAATAATGCAGGAGGCGTTGCAACGGACAACCAGCGACTAGATAGGCGGGGTCGAAAGATAAGAGTTCGATCCTGCAAACACACGCAGAGCGCAATACTTTAATGGCCGGAAGTAGACAGTTCCACAGTTCGACGTATCCCAGGACGGGAGAGTTACGTCACCTCTCAATCACTTACCCACGTAAACTGTATAGTGCGTCACCCGGTTATCAACCAACTGTCGACCTTGATCACATCCGACTCTCATTCCTGAGCGCACGATGTCACACTCAAGGGGGTCACACACATATATACACTCACACTCATGGGATCACATACACATATACAGTCACACTCAAGCGGTCACGCACCAAATACAATTACATTCAAGGGTTCACACGCATACACACACAGACGTGAGGGTCAATTAAAATTCCATTGTCAGTGGTCCCCACATGCTGTAGATGGTCCTCCGCATTAAGTGACCCCCGCGAATTGTATGTGGTCTTCCGCATATTATAGTGGTCCCTACATATTATATGTTGTCCCCACACTTTGTAGGAGGTCCCTCCATTTTATAGGGACCCCTCTACATATTGTAGGGGGTCCCAACACTTTGTAGGGGGGGTCCCCTACACTGCATATGGGTCCTCACACATATTAGAACGTTCCCACACACATGAAAGATTCCCATGCACATGAAAAGCTCACACACATGACAGGTTCCCACACACATGAAAGCTTCCCACACATATGACAGATTCCCACACACATATGACAGGTTCCCCCACACATGAAAGGTTCCCACACACATGAAAGGTTCCCACACACCTGACAGGTTCCCACACACATGAAAGGTTCCCACACACATGAAAGGTTCCCACACACCTGACAGGTTCCCACACACATGACAGGTTCCCACACACATGACAGGTTCCCACGCAAATGAAGGTCACATTCCGGATTTTGTCTCTCTGCTCAGCTCCCGGTACTTTTATTATTCTCATTGTCTTATATATTGTGTTCGTGTGTCTGTCGGTTCACTACTCTAATACACTAGTTTTAAGTTTTAGTCTAAGTTTTTTTCCCCCACATCTTGTCCGAAACGCTATGCATATTAGTGGCTTTAGGCATAGTATGTACTAGCTCTACCTAGACACCCAATATTCTGTTTGTAACTCATTTTGAATGTATGTGTTTTTACCTGAATTAATATTTATTTATAATTTATTATTTATTAGCAAACACTAGAAATATATATCAGATGTGTCTCTAATTCTGGTCCTTGTTAGGTTCTATGTATGAGTTACCTCAGTTGACTGTGGTCCAGTTGAATGTGGAATCAATTTGACTCTACATATTTTGTCAACAACTGCTGGCTATTTTGAGTTGTGTTTTTGCGTGGGTGTATTTACTATTTGTATCTGCAGAATCGAGCTATTAGCTCTTGGACCCCGCCTTTCTACCCAATTTATTTTTCCTCTAATGTGTCTACTACATATATATTTCTCTCTAACACACGCGCACACACCCACATCCCCAGGAAGCAGCCCGTAGCAGTTGTGTAACTCCCAGGTACCTATTTGCTGCTAAGTGAATAGGAGCATCAGGGTGAAAGAAACTGTGCTTATTTGTTCCCGCCTTCGCCGGGGATCGAATCCGGGCACTTAGAACCACGATCCCAGAGCATGTCAATTCAGTCGCGAAATCCCTATGTGTGTGTGTGTGTGTGTGTGTGTGTGTGAGAGGGAGAGAGAGAGAGAGAGAGAGAGAGAGAGAGAGAGAGAGAGAGAGAGAGAGAGAGAGAGAGAGAGAGAGAGAGAGAGAGAGAGACCTTGACTTTGTGGTGCACTTGGTCTGAAGGGAAGGTCACTTTACTAAATCCCTGCCGTCATCCTATGTCGATTTTCACATCCCGTGTGTTCTACTTATAGCTTGCCTTTGCAAATTATGTCATAGATACTAATTAATAATAATTAATTTTTGTCGGAGACAGGAAGTCTGCGTGTATATATTTAATTTAAACTTGTAACTAATTCCTCCCCCCCCCCTATGGTCGAACTATTTACCTTTCCCATGATACAATTGCTCAACAGTTTCCTAATTTTTGGGTACATATTCACTACTAGACGAACAGCGGCATTAGGTGAAAGGAAACGTGCCCACCTATTCCTATCCCGCCAGGGAATCGAACCCGGGATTCCCGATTGCGAATCGAAAACGAAGCCAAGTGTACCACAAGACTAAGCGTTGATTTATGGGTGGGTACTGCACTACTGCGCCTACCGGAGGCGCTGTACTACCTCATAACGAATAAAGCAACCTACTCTGGCCTATATATTTGTTCCGTAAATTGTGAAAACGAGATCGAGTTAGATATGGGCAAAAATAGAGTAACACGCGTGTTTCGTCTTGTGCAGCGTTGCCAGAAACAGGATCCTGTGGTTCTGTTTGATATTACTGATATTTGCAGTACGTAAAGGAGGAATTTATAGAGGTTCAATTTAAATAGAGGATGTGACAGAGGCGCTGCAAGGAAAAAATCATAAGTCTTGTGTAAAGTGTTTTAATCTATAAACAGAGGGTTTGGTGGCTGGATTAACGAGCACTGGCGTCTGTTGATGAGGACAGATTATATACACACACACACACACACACATATATATATATATATATATATATATATATATATATATATATATATATATATATATATATATATGTCGTACCTAGTAGCCAGAACGCACTTTTTGGCCTACTATGCAAGGCCTGATTTGCCTAATAAGCCAAGTTTTCCTGAATTAATATATTTTCTCTAATTTTTTTCTTATGAAATGATAAAGCTACCCATTTCATTATGTATGAGGTCAATTTTTTTTATTGGAGTTAAAATTAACGTAGATATATGACCGAACCTAACCAACCCTACCTAACCTAACCTAACCTATCTTTATAGGTTAGGTTAGGTTAGGTAGCCGAAAAAGTTAGGTTAGGTTAGGTTAGGTTGGTTAGGTAGACGAAAAACAATTAATTCATGAAAACTTGGCTTATTAGGCAAATCGGGCCTTGAATAGTAGGATGAGAAGTGCGTTCTGGCTACTAGGTACGACATATATATATATATATAGTAGTTGAGGCTTCTACAACTACTATATATATATATATATATATATATATATATATATATATATATATATATATATATATATATATATATATATATATATATATAGATATATATATATATATATATGTCGTACCTAGTAGCCAGAACGCACTTCTCAGCCTACAATTCAGGGCCCGATTTGCCTAATAAGCCAAGTTTTCCTGAATTAATATATTTTCTCAAATTTTTTTCTTATGAAATGATAAAGCTACCCATTTCATTATGTATGAGGTCAATTTTTTTTTATTGGAGTTAAAATTAACGTAGATATATGACCGAACCTAACCAACCCTACCTAACCTAACCTAACCTATCTTTATCGGTTAGGTTAGGTTAGGTAGCCGAAAACGTTAGGTTAGGTTAGGTTAGGTAGGTTAGGTAGTCGAAAAACAATTAATTCATGAAAACTTGGCTTATTAGGCAAATCGGGCCTTGAATAGTAGGCATAGAAGTGCGTTCTGGCTACTAGGTACGACATATATATATATATAAAACTACTACTATATATATATAGTAGTAGTTTTATATATATTTATGTTGAGCCTTCAGTTCTTTTGTTCTGCTTCTAAACTTTTGTAAAATGAACTACAGTTTCCTCAGCCTATTGGGCTCTGTCAAATATCCACATTTGAATACAGGAAACAACACATAAATTAACGCTCTGATTATGTGTTGGTGAACACGAAAGCGCTCAGACATTTTCTCAGGGTATTTAGATATCAAAGGACAGCATCACCTGTGATCATGAGAATATCCCGTGTGTTAGCCTTGAGAGTTTCCTGTCCTGAAACCACATCAATACACACTTGACCTTGCCAAAAATAATAATGGAATACAAAAACTAACTCAATCAGTTTCCTTTTTTTTTGAATTGGTTAAGGGTCATTACGTATTAACTTTTTCCTTTATTTTTTAGGTGAATGGACACGGGCTGGCGAGTAGAGAAATTGATGCTACCATTCTGGCCGCCGCGACCACCAGGGGGATGTAGCCTTCACTGTCTCTCAGCTTCACGCGAAGCTGAGGAGAGACAGGCGTGGCTCCCACGAAGCTGAGAGAGAGGCGTGGCTCCCACGAAGCTGAGGAGAGACAGGCGTGGCTCCCACGAAGCTGAGAGAGAGGCGTGGCTCCCACGAAGCTGAGAGAGAGGCGTGGCTCCCACGAAGCTGAGAGAGAGGCGTGGCTCCCACGAAGCTGAGAGAGAGGCGTGGCTCCTTGGGGAGTCTGAGTTCAAGCTTTCCTGTCACGTTCGAGCTATTTGTTATATGTTGGCAGTTGATTTAGTCTAATATTTTGTATACTTGTTATATTTGTTCTTTTTGTTATTAGTTCTTACATTATAATATTAATTATAATAATAATAATAACAATAATGGCTTTTATTATTATTATTATTATTATTATTATTATTATTACAGTATCATCATTATTATTATTAGTCGTTATCCTCATAATTATTATTTAACAGTAAAATTATCATAATAATAAGAGAAATATCAATAAACTCGTCCTACTAATTGAATTATTTTTTACCTATTCAACTCTTGGGCTCCTAAAGATATACATATACCAATGCTAAATCCCTAACACACTACGTTTACGGTGATTTATGTGTAATGAGATTACAAAACAACTTACTAACACCTACGTTCTAACCAGTAAGCCAGTAGTTTACATCTTCGGAATGAAGTAAACTATGACGATGTTGTTCGAGGCTGGATTAATCACAGTAATCCACTCCGTCCAAGTAGCAGTTTTAAATTGTTTATGTGGTCGGAGATGGAAGGTAATTTCTTAAGCTGTTGATATACGTGGGAGAATGAGAGATGGAAAGCTTGTTTTCTGTGTGTGTAATTTCGTGGTTGAGCCGAGTATTGTTGCCATGGGAGGGAGAAGGGGGGAGGGGGAGGAGGGATTGACGAAGGTAATCGCGCGCGTAACTGCGTGGTGCAGTTTTGAAATTGAAATTGAAATAAGTTTATTGATGTAAAATACACACAAAGGGATGAGGTAGCTCAAGCTATTCTCACCCTGTTCAGTACATCGTGTTAATACATACATATACACACATCACAAACAATAAACATATTACCAAATGGTGCAGTCGGTTTCCTATATTTTCGTGTTGTTGGGCTTTAAGGCTTATAGACCTATAGATCTTTAAGGCCTGGAGGACATTTAAAGTCACGCAACCACCAAGCACACTTTGGGGCTGAATATAGGTCGAGGCTAAAAAAATGAATATCAACTGTATCTACACGGAGAAGCAGAATTTTCTGTTCAAAGGAATGTTTGGTATAGCATATGCTGCATACTAAGCTGCTTGTATACGAGTGGATGACCGCGTGGACAGCCTCGCACTTGGTCACTGGGACCTCAATTACAACCGTGGACATCTTCAAGAGGAAACTAGATTTATTCCTCCAAGGAGTGCCGGACCAACCGGGCTGTGGTGGGTATGTGGGCCTGCGGGCCGCTCCAAGCCCGGTGGACCAAACTCTCACAAGTCAAGCCTGGCCTCGGGCCGGGCTTGGGGAGTAGAAGAACTCCCAAAACCCCATCAACCAGGTATCAACCAGGTAACCTAACAAGCGTCTTGTCATCAATTATGATATGGTTTCCTGTTTACCGTTGCCGGGAACAGAAAAAACCGGTTAGATTGAGAACATGTTCCCCTTATACATTTACTGAGCATTATTCCGAATGTAAGCCTCAGTAGGCATCCATCAGTCATAGGAGACTATGGAGTTGCGCTCTGGTTGTCGGTCTGGAGTGGCTTCTCCAGGGAGCAAAGCCAGGATAGGTTGACACGGAGAAGAAGCTGTTACCCATGCAAGCCACAACAGATGACTAAATCTCATGTATCTATTTACTGCTAGGTGAACAGAGGCATCGAGTATAAAGAGACGTGCCCAAATATCTTGCGCTGCACAGGAATCGAACCCAGGACCAAATTAGTTGCTAGCTGGTTTCCTTTACCCTGATTTCGGGGCTTAGCGTCCCCTCGGCCTGGTCCTCGACCAGGCCTCCTAACGTGTCCAATCTGTTCAGCTAACTGCAACTGCTTGATGAAGACACACGATAAGCCTAATGATAAATAATAATAATTAGTTAATAGAGTTATGGGCACCGACTAAATAAAAAGATCTTTTATTGATATGTAACAGAATCTGGGAGTCAAATTTAACACTTTTGTGTATGGGAGAATCAAACTTAATATTTCTTTGTTAATGTTATGCTTCCCCGGATCCCATGAGGATTCTTACCCCAATATGAGTTAAGCTTTCGTTTCCGTAATATGGTCTTCCCATTCTCACTACAGGTTCTTCGACTCTTTACTGTCATCAAGATCATCTCTTACTCTTTCAAAATGCTGTTCAGGGCTCTCATCTCAAATTCAAATTTGTATTTAAAAGAATGTTTGTGTACAAAGAACAGAGGAGTAATGTACGAATGTGAGGACAGGAGTTATACAACCTAATGAAGTCTCTATTACGCCAAGCGTTTCTGGCATTGCCACAGCTCCTCGATGGTAGTCTGCACTTAGATGGGCTGACAGCTTGGGCACTCCTGAGGGCTGAACTTGAACCTGTATCAATTTCTTCCCATCAGCTTAGAAGTGAAGTCACTCAGACAAATGCGTTGCTGATGTCATTAGCAATTATGCGATCTCACAAAAAATATGGACAAAAAAAAAATCACTGTTCTAGGTGCAGAGGTTAATATTATTACGCTTCCTGCCAACTCTAATTGCGTGGTTCAGGGTCAGACGTGAGCCTTGATATTCTCTCTGTAATTTAGTACCTTACACCTGTTTCACGTAAGTGCTCAAGCTCTAATTTACAATTACGAACCGGGACGCAAAGTTTAATTAGTTACATCCGTACCAAAATGTTATATTAATGAACAAACGCCATAAGTGTGGTACTTTTCACCTGCACGAGTACAGAACTTGAAGTACTCTTGTTTACAAGTTCAAAGTCCAGTATCTGTACACATGTGCTAGTTTAACGTTCTGTACCTGGACATTTTTAAGACAATGCCTACATAGTTCTAAGAACATGCCTACATATGCAGGCGATGAGTCACAATAACGTGGATAAATTATGTTGACCAGACCACACAATAGAAGGTGAAGGGATGACGACGTTTCGGTCCGTCCTGGACCATTCTCAAGTCGACTATCTTGAGAATGGACAATCAATCGACCTGGACCATTCTCACAATCGACTTGAGAATGGTCCAGGACGGACCGAAACGTCGTCGTCCTTTTACCTTCTAGTGTGTGGTCTGGTCAACATGCCTACATAGTTCTGAGAACATGCCTACATAGTTCTGAAAAAACCCTGCCCATTTGTTTCTGCCTCGGCCGGGAATCGAACCCGGGGCCGTATGACCACAACTCCTGAGCCCTGTCCTCTAACCACGAGTCACTGAATGTGCGAGTGTGTGACTAAAACACTGTATTAACTAAAAATAACAATCAACGTTATGGATTTAGATTTAGAAAACGGATATCAGTAGATTATAATGGACTGGATATCAAATGGATTATCAATGGATAATGGTGTATGTGTGAGGAGGAGCAGCAGACCGAGACTCTGTTAGACTCTGCAGGTAAACCAAAATTGGGGTTTAATTTCTCAACCCATTATGTGCCTCTGTAACCTCTTCCACCACCAGCACTCACATAATGGTATGAGTTACATAATAAATGAACTAAAAAAAGAGACTCCAGATTCTATAGATAGGATAGATATAGATAAATAGATTCTATAGATAACATAGATTCCGGATTCAGATGCCGCAGAGCTCAAAGGGTCCAGGAACAGTACACAAGTCGATTCAAGGTTAAAACGCGATCCAAGAGCTGGAGCCAAGCCCCTCGACAAGTTCAGCTACTTAATTACAGCTAGAGAGTAATGTGATGGAAGGAGCCTTATACCCAGATCTTCAACACGGTTAGTTAATAATGCTGCAAAATGCTGCTCCATTTCTGGCAGAAAACACAATAGTGATAGTTGAAGAATATCGTTTACTGGGGCGAATATACGAAAAGTATCCACATAGCTGATGAAAATTACTATAATCTGAGCGCTTTCGTGTATTAGCACGTTTTCAAGGCCTACAGTATAGCTATAGGATGCTAGGGTGTGGGTTTATATGGACCCACGTGAGTACGCCCTCTGCAGTTTCAACCATTCCTATGTTGCTGTATATATTGTATACAAAATACTGTTCCGCTTTACTTCCTCTCTAATACACCTGATTAACACCTGATTTATCATCATTTTCGTGGATTTATCAAAATTATTTCTGTATCTCTGCATCGTGCTGAATATTGATGCAAAATATGCGCAATTTAAATTAGTTTTTAGGCAAATTATAATTTTTAGATGTAATATCGAAGGCTATTGCTTCATAGTTTGTGAAAGTATTGGTGTTACTAACACAATGAGACTTATTTCTGAGAGTAAGATGGAATTTAAGATCAAGTTGTTTATGTGGTGGAATGAGTTGTGAAACTAGCAAAGGTAAAGGTTAATGATCTGATTCTCAGTCCATTGGATATGTATATATATATATATATATATATATATATATATATATATATATATATATATATATATATATATATATATATATATATATATATATATATATATAGAGAGAGAGAGAGAGAGAGACAGAGAGACAGAGAGAGACAGAGAGAGACAGAGAGAGAGAGAGAGAGAGACAGACAGAGAGAGACAGAGAGAGAGAGAGAGAGAGAGAGAGAGAGAGAGAGAGAGAGAGAGAGAGAGAGAGAGAGAGAGAGAGAGAGAGAGAGAGAGAGAGAGAGAGAGAGAGAGAGAGAGAGAGAGAGAGAGAGAGAGAGAGAGAGAGAGAGAGAGAGAGAGAGAGAGAGAGAGAGAGAGAGAGACAGAGAGAGAGAGACAGAGAGAGAGAGAGAGAGAGAGAGAGAGAGAGAGAGAGAGAGAGAGAGAGAGAGAGAGAGAGAGAGAGAGAGAGAGAGAGAGAGAGAGAGAGAGAAGAAGAAGAAGAAGAAGAAGAAGAAGATTTATTATATATAACTAATCAATAATATAAGAGATAACATTTAAGTTTCAGATAACCATATTCAATAACAGCTAGGCCCACCCCTTAATATCACTTCCAGTTAATGTACAATACCATCTGATGTACAATTCTAAGTGGTGTACAGTTTCAAAGTCAGAGAGCAGTGCAATTGTCTCCTTGTGTTTCTAGAGGTTCTTAGGTCGCACAACCAAGAGAGGAGGAAGTGGTTTAACCTTTAATAACATTCATCAGTGGTTTATGGTTGGCGTCATCGGGGAGAAAAAGGTTAATGCTAGGAACTATCCCATTGTTTCTGTCAAGTTATCTTTAATGTTTCCTCTTTATTATTGAATAATAAGCCTGCAGGTCCTTAATTGTCGTTCTCAGCCTGGTGGGAACCAGGCGAATGTTCGAGCTCCGGCGATCTTCAAGAAATTAAATGAATTTAACCTTTGCTCTCATTGAGTCCAAATGAAGCCAAATCTGAGCTGTGCTTTAATGTTTCGTAATAATAATCTCGTATCACTAAACAGTGCTTCGCTTTCTTCCTGTGTTCGAATCACGTCTCTAAATGCTTCTTGCTCCTACCGCAAAAACAAATAATTGCTTTTGGTTGCGTAGTACGTTAAAGTGGACGAAAATGCTCGTTTAGAGTGGGCCGCGGCCTGGACAAACAAAGCTTATGGATGGGATGATTACTTTTGATCAGCGAAGCTCTGGTCTCTATTCGGTTCCGTACTACCACAGTGAACGACGTCTTCGTTGTAATAGAGGAATAAATACCACGCTATTAGACACCAGTCACCACTCGTTTTAATTACTCCTAACAAAGTATTCTTCTTTCCCCGCGTGCAATCGGAGAAGAAAGAGTGAAACGCTCATCACGCTGCTCATCAGCGTATGACTTATTCGTTCTCAGTAAATGCCTGGTAGGCAGCGGACCATGGGAAGCAGCGGCCCATGAGAGGCAGTGGGCCATGAGAGAGTAAACTCGGGCAGCGGCCGGCCGACTCGGCCTTCGCCGGCTGCTGGTCGTGACGCAAGCGTTCCACTCTTACTATCCGGACTCGGGCCTCGATAAACGCCAGTCTCCCGTGTCAAGTTGTTGTTGATGATATCATCTGTGGGCAGACTCTTACTGCAGAAGGTTGATATCGCGCGTGGCTGTATATTGCATTCATGCAGCTCAGATTAAGTGCTTTTATGCCAGTTAACTGACCACGTACTGTTGTGGCCTCACGATAAAGTAGACAAATATCACTATGTTGACCAGACCACACACTAGAAGTTGAAGGGACGACGACGTTTCGGTCCGTCCTGGACCATTCTCAAGTCGATTCGACTTGAGAATGGTCCAGGACGGACCGAAACGTCGTCGTCCCTTCAACTTCTAGTGTGTGGTCTGGTCAACATACTTCAGCCACGTTATTGTGACTCATCGCCTGCAAATATCACTATGATCATAGAGCTGATGCACCAGCTTTTTTTTAAACCCATATATCTCCATTATCTTCAATGAACACCAAACAATGGCATACATGTTCAAAACAAAACTAAATAAATTTAACCATGTAAGTTCTGAAATTAAATTTATTAATTCTATTGTGATTTTTCAACCTGAGCAATAATGTCGAGTAATGTTCCTTCAGTAATATACTAATATATTATGCATATATATATATATATTTATTATGTACTCACAAATTCTTCGTACTTAAACTCTATTGGAGTATATTATGTATTATATTATATTATGGAGTATTATTATGTACTATATATAATATTCTGTTATTTTTAATCAGCAATATTAGTCTTGTGATGAAGACTTCGTTAATCGTCTAATCTGCGTGAAACGATTGTACGTTAATCGTCTAATCTGCGTGAAACGATTGTACGTTAATCGTCTAATCTGCGTGAAACTATTGTGCACTTATTTTCAAGTAAACAATGTGATCCCGAGAACGTCTGTATTACTGATAGATTGCGGGCAGTTTGGGATAAAAGCGTTAACCAAGTGGAGTAGTATCATGCGCACCCCAACATAGCGGTCGGGGAACAACATAGGATACTCAACTCTTGTTATCTGAATCATCTTGATTACTTGGTTCCGCAAGAGGTCCGCCACATTGGACTAAACATCAAATGTGGGACCCTGCAAATAGATCTGTTGAGTGTGTGTGTGTGTGTGTGTGTGTGTGTGTGTGTGTGTGTGTGTGTGTGTGTGTGTGTGTGTGTGTGTGTGTGTGTGTGTG
Organism: Procambarus clarkii; assembly: GCF_040958095.1. Classification (NCBI taxonomy): domain Eukaryota; kingdom Metazoa; phylum Arthropoda; class Malacostraca; order Decapoda; family Cambaridae; genus Procambarus; species Procambarus clarkii. The sequence goes on along the minus strand of NC_091211.1, from coordinate 23,706,758 downwards.
TGTGTGTGTGTGTGTCTGTCCACCCAAGGAGACTCAGACGGCGGCCATCCAGGAGGAAGACAGTTCGTGACCACCATTAACCTTTGAATCTTTCACTGCCATGTCATAAAACTTTCCCCAAAAAAAGACAACAGCTTCCTTTATTCAATCATAATAATAATTATATTAAGTAATCGTATTATATGTATTTTAATTATTACCAGGTATTAAAATTAGCCAACAAGGATGTTTAAATTTATAATATTACACCTATGTTGTTGTTATTAAAATTTAAAAAAAAATACTATCTAACATTCTGGTCACATGTGACTGTAACCTTTGAGTCACATGTGACAATTGTTCTGCTAGAGCAACACCTGGCTCATGGTAGGCAGTTGGCACTCTTTACACCTCCTCTCAAGCAAACAAACCAACTCCTGACCCATCTTCACCAGGCATTGTAATTTTATTTTTTTGATAGCCCCCTTTACCTCCAGGGATGTGATTGGTTGTTCAAATTCGTTGTCACTAAATGGTGCTTTTGCTATTTTAAATTTTTTCCTGTCATTATACCGCAAGAGCTGTTCCCTGCATATTTCTGCAGGGACGAATGATGATTATACTGCATCTCTCCTTTTGTGTAACAGTTACTCAGCCTTATCCTTGGGGTGTTTTTTTGATTGTTGCCGCCGGAGGCGGGTAGTTTATTGTGCACCCCATACTCATCCTATGAGCGGTAGCGCAAAAAGCATTACAGAGGGCACAAAAGGTCTTTATCAGACCTCATCTAAGATTATTACATAAACAATTTCATCTATCCTTCACACCTTATAGTTACAATGTCAGTTAGTTACAGAGAAAGTGCTTGGGGTCTTTGTGTGTAGCAAGCCGGGTTCTTCTCCCCTTAGCTATGTGTATTCCACACTCGTTTTGCAGATGTTTCTCTTTCGTGGAGCTAGTGAAGTCAAGCCATTGTATTTCTCACTCTTTCCTGGCTACTTGACACAAACTTGTCTTTAACAGCTCTTGGTTACTCTCAGTGGGATCTCTCCGGTACTCTCTACTCATATGCTGTATATCTTTACTGAACATCTTTATGTAATCAATTTCATACAATTTGGTTTTCTTTTTCTGAGAATTACCTTGCCTAGTCATACGACTCAGGACTCTGAGACAGCTCTCAGATTGGTTATTGAGGTCATCAACAAATTTATCATTGTCTTTTGGGATTTGGTATTCGGTGAACCACCTTGTTTATAAAGTACGGCCTCGTATCAGCTCTGAGTAACAGTCTTTCTTCTATTTCCGTCTCTTTCTCTCTTTCGTGTAGACAGCGCCAAGTGCTCATCACACAGACTGTCCTGAGTTGAAAAATCGTGCCCCAAAAGTGGTATCCTACGATTGATTCCACTTTGATTTATGAACATATTTTTTTTCCTTCCTAAAGCTGAATAAAAAAAAGTTGATCAGTTTTGACAGACATGAATCCTGGTCCAGAGCTTCCCATGGCAACAACAAAACTGCTGCCAGATATTAACGCTTAGTCAAGGCTTGAGAGCGATATTACGTGACAGTATAAACAATGATGCAGACGTATCCTTTTAAAAGCGTTACACCACACATTTTCAGTGTTAAATCTCATCAAGTTAAAACAAAAATATGTAAATTAAAATTATTGGTAGATTGTAAATATTATTCTCACGTGTACACTTATATATGAGTATGCATGTACATATATTCATATATTGGCGTACATATGTACTCAAGTAAGTCTTTACTGTTGATAACCAATAATTACATAAACAAATTACCTCTTTTACGCGGCGTAGTTACAGTCAAGTACTGTAACTTGTTTTTAAGTTGTCCCTCTGTTGAAGACTGCGCAGATGAAAGGGGAATTATTTTGTATTCCTAACTTCGATTTTTAAGCATAGGCTTTGATAATTTAACCTAAATAATGTCCGTTCTGAGTAAATCTAATTTATGGCCGGTTAGGAATTTGAACGTGTCTGAATACGAATTCCAGCTGGACTTTAAGCAGCTGTGTACAGATGTTCCTAAAACACCATACAAGTGCAACGGGATTTCCATAGTTAGTCTAATAAATCCACATAGTTCGTCTGGGAATTCCTGGCTATCTGCAGTACAAATATCCTGAAAGCTTCATACCCACAGTCTGGACATTTCGGAAAAGGTTAACAAGGAATTCCTTACAGGCAGTAGGGAAACTCTTTACACACACGTGGTTCAGGGTCTGGCCATTCCAGGAGGATGGTCGATAAATTCTCTCCAGGCGGTAAGGGAGGGAAGGAGGGGTTGCAGGCTGTGTATCATAGGAGAACAGAGGAAAGGGAGCTTAGGCTGTGCATGGAAGGGAAGGAAGGGGTACAGGGTGAGTATGATTGGTTAGGAGGAGTGTGGGAAAGGGGAGGGAGCAGCTGCAAGTGAAGGCTGTGTCCTTCTATTATCAATGAGAGACATTTTCCGCCACACGCACTGGACTAATTATCGAAGGGAAATTATAGCAAGGGATCTCGAGGAGACTGAAAAAAAACAGAATTTAGAGCCGAGATTAAAACATATCAAGTGGATTCGAAATTATTTGAACACAAAACAAGGGTTTCCAACACGTAGATAAAAGCAAAAGGATTGTAAAATGTAGGCGCTGTTGCCGTCTTGGTTACACACTTTCGAACATCTGAATGCTAACGTCCGCGGTTGCAAGCACACGATATCCGCCAATTATACCGGTTTGCCTAACACAAGAAGCCGATACACTGTTATTTTTCTATTCCAACTTTTGTTTTAGCTAAGAAGACCTGAGTCACTTCTGAAAATGTCTACAGCTCCTGCCGTCGAATACCTCGCCGAATAATCAGCCAACGACAGTAAGGCTGTAATTAAGCATTACACTATGGGCCAGAATTACCCTTATGTGAGAAAATATTGAGGTTACACAGAAAGGTCCAAGAAGCGTCCTGGACTCCCCCAGGAACACGGACTTAGATATTTGTTGTCTGGTGTGTGTTTTGTGTGGGGGGTTGCAGGGGCCGAAGGAGCTTTCTCTTCAGTGCTGTTGTGAATGGGGTTCGGATGTAACGAATTAGGGCTTTCTTCCGGATTTCTTTGTGTTGTCGTTATTGGATTGTGGGTTAGTGAATGACGACCCACAATGGTGGAGGAGGGGGAGTAAAATGGTTGCTGGAACGGATATTGCTGCCATTGGTGGAGGCTAATAGATGGTTGAATAGACATCGTTGGATTTACTATTTGTGCCTGCAGGATCCATCTGTAAGCTTTTGGACCCGCTTTTCTGTCTGTTTTCAAATGTGCAAACTCCCGACATGTATTTTTGTCCACACACACACACATTTAAACATCTACATGATGCAGCCCGTAGCAGCTGCCTAACTCTTAGGTACCTATTTTCTACTAGGTGGACAGCGCATCAGGTGAAAGATACTCTGACCATTTGTTTCTGCCCCGGACTGAAATCGAGCCCTGTCCCTTAGGACTACCACCCCGAGCGCTGTCCACTCGGCCGAGAGACCCTGTTTGTGTGAGTGTGAGTGTGTGTGTGTGTGTGTGTGTGTGTGTGTGTGTGTGTGTGTGTGTGTGTGTGTGTGTGTGTGTGTGTGTGTGTGTGTGTGTGTGTGTGTGTGTGTGTGTGTGTGTGTGTGTGTGTGTGTGTGACAAAAGAAGGTGGGTGACAGCAGGAGAGACACTGGGCTATTCATCCTCCACCAGCTGGGCTCTGGAAGTGATGGTGCAACATAATACACTAACATACGATCGTATATACTTGTATGCGAGTATACCTGATTATATTAGGCATAGTTATATGCCAGTATTCCTGATTGTATTGTGCATAATTGTATGCGAGAACGGTTGCATGCAAGTATAGCTGCATGCGGCTATACTTGTATGCGAGTACAGTTGTATGAAAGCATAGTTGAATCGGAGTATATCTATATGCGAGTATACATATTTGTAAATCAGATCCCAGACTTCTGTGTAGCGTCAAGAGATAATATTTGATACTGCAGTTCACACTCAATATGTTAAATATCCAAGAGCAGCTGACTCGTCTTCCAATATGACAACAGTAACGAACAATGGTGTACAGTCTTTCTCAAGTTTACGTCAGTGTGTCTGTAAACCCATCCTGAGATATAGCAAACTTAATGCAACCTAACCTAATGTAATATAATGACACCTATGGTAATCTGACCTAACCTAACCTATCATAATATATCCAAACATAGTCTAATCTACCCTAATTTAAGCTAACCTAATCTAATCAATGCCAATCTAACTTAACCTAATCTAACCTAGTCTAATATAACTAAAGTTAACTTATTCTAACCTAATTTAACGAAACGTAATCTAACTTAACATAATCTAATTTAATGTAACCAAACCTAAGTTATCGTAACCAAACCAGACCAAACTAAACTTCTCGGTGTATATATGGTTGAGAAAAGGCAGGTGACACACACACACACACACACACACACACACACACACACACACACACACACACACACACACACACACACACACACACACACAGTGGTGGCTGACTCCATAAACAGCTTCGAGTGTAGATATGATAGAGCCCAGTAGGCTCAGGAACCTGTACATTAGTTGATTGACAGTTGAGAGGCGGGACCAAAGAGCCAAAGCTCAACCCCAGCAAGCACAACTAGGCAAGTGCAGACACACAGCTCCATCAGTGTCAGGAATTAAAGTTTGAACGATATGTAGGAGGAGGAATTATCAGAGAAAACTGTCAAGCCATTACGACTATATAGCACTGAACGATATGGAGAGAGCAACAACCTTTGAGTACCAGAGATAGCTTCTACTGCTCAACACTGCCGACAGATGCTTATTCCACCATTAACAAAAATAGCGGAACCGAATTCTTCATCAACCGAATCATTCAGCAATCGAGTCATTCCACCCTACAACAATTATTTCACATATTTTATAATTTTCAAATAAAACAAACACCGCATTCATGTAATTCTCTGCCACAAAAGCCCATAAACTGAACGCAGAGAACCCCATAACAATGCATCATGGCAGCGTGACGACCTACATACACACTAAAATGAGCACAAGTAATTAGCATATGAGAGCAGGAGAGCCTCACAACAGGATGTTTTAACACATTTAAAAGGAGGCTTTTGGTCTGAAGATTCGTAGGCAACTCCACCTAACATAGAGAGAGGGCGATGCTCATTAGTCCGGGAAGCGTCAGTATTGTGACGCTTTTAGAGCCACGAAAATATTGTTAGGCTTTTCACGCTATAGTTGGTAGCGAGAGAATAATGGTGCTTTAAGCGTGAGGAGAAGGACTCTGGCAGGACTGGTATCTTGGTTGTGGGTCAAGTACCTTGGCGGGCCTCACTCGCGGACTTTTTGTATGAAAGATTAATTTTTACTGCTAATTATTATCTTCTTATTATCACTAAATTTAATTTAAATTCTTCAATATGTGTTTTAATTTGTTTGACATAGACGCATGAATACAAGAACGCACAAAAGTACACACACATGAAAACACAAACACACACACACACACACACACACACACACACACACACACACACAGTGTGGTTAGGTCCAGCTCTCTCAGTCATTTCTCATAGCTCATAGTTCAGAAATGAGCCTCATTGCACATTTTTGCATATTTTAAAACATTTTATAATTTTTCCTTGTCCTTACTATAGTCGTGAACATAGTTCAGGACTAAAGTAAACTCTCAGTACCTATACACCGAGAAGCGGAGTTTACCTCTCGGTGAGTATATCTCCTCAGTTGCATATTTTACGGAGTGGTAAATCGTGTCTCACATCAGAAAGACTTATCAACATTTCGGTTATACAAACACAGTTTTGGTTTTACAAACAAAGTATTTTCGTAAGCTAACATCGCTGTATTGACAAAGCATGTATTCATGTATCTCCACAATTATGTCCTATAAATACATGTATCTTATAAATATTGTTTTGCGAGGCATCCTTGAGATATAGACAATACAAGTTTGTTAAAGCCTAACTGACGGGCTTAGCTTGTTAAGTAACGCTCTAATTATCATCATGGTCGAAATGTTACAATTCCCAAATGAGCTTCACAAACAAGTGACACTCTACAAAGAGATGACAAGAACGTGAAGTAAAGTTTTTTTTATTTTAATAACAATAGCGCATTCATATCGATGCAAAAAAATAAATGTCGTTTTAATAATTAGGTTTAAGATATTCAAATGTTTAGATTTTTAGCATATTACTTTGTTTCAGGTTGAAATAATACCATAATACACAGGCTTCGCTCTCTCTAAATGAACCATATATATTCATAACTTTAATACATAATTTTAGTACTATTTATAAATGTACGAATGCATGAATTCGTATTTGTTCCAGTCTGTCTGCAACATTGCACAAGTTGCGCGTGACTGTGCATTTCACCCCAGTGATATGTGTTGCACAACTACCTTCTGAATAACACCGCATGAGATGGTAGGCTCCAGTCTTCCGGCCTCAGCCAGACACGAACATCTTTAGAGAGGACTATCAGCGTAACACCTCTGTTTCCCCTTCCCTCGCATGACCGAGATGTATATCTTCCGTGAGCCGTGTCGACGCTCTGAGAGCTTCGTCGACGCTCTGAGGGCCTCGTCGGCGCTCTGAGAGCTTCGTCGACGCTCTGAGAGCCTCGTCGACGCTCTGAGAGCCTCGTCGACGTTCTGAGAGCCTCGTCGACGCTCTGAGAGCCTCGTCAACGCCCTGAGAACTTCATCGACGCTCTGAGAGCCTCGTCAACGCTCTGAGAGCCTCGTCGACGCTCTGAGAGCCTCGTCGACGCTCTGAGAGCCTCGTCGACGCTCTGAGAGCCTCGTCGACGCTCTGAGAGCCTCGTCGACGCTCTGAGAGCCTCGTCGACGCTCTGAGAGCCTCGTCGACGCTTTGAGAGCCTCGTCGACGCTCTGATAGCCTCGTCGACGCTCTGAGAGCCTCGTCGACGCTCTGAGAGCCTCGTCGACGCTCTGAGAGCCTCGTCGACGCTCTGAGAGCCTCGTCGACGCTCTGAGAGCCTCGTCGACGCTCTGAGAGCCTCGTCGACGCTCTGAGAGCCTCGTCGACGCTCTGAGAGCCTCGTCGACGCTTTGAGAGCCTATTCGACGCGCTGAGAGCCTCGTTGACTCTCTGAGCAACCTGTCCTCTTAAAAATAAAGTCGCTTTTCGCTCGTATGTGCTCTATGGCCAAAAATGGACGCAATTTGAAATGAAATCGGCAAACGAAAGTGACGAACTGTCTCGTTTTCTGTTTGAGTGGTCTGGCTAACTCGGTAAGGTTAGGAGAGGAAACTTTCAATTAACGTTTTTCATGACGATTTGAAGCTTTAGGAGAATTTCCTGCCCATCTGACCTACCAGAGGACCCTTAACTTACTGTTTTGGGGAAAAAAAATCCAAAATTTATTTTAAATATTTCTTCTTTTCAAATTACGTCCATATTTGGTCATACGGGCAAACGGCCAAATTCAGACGTAATTTGTAAGAGGACAAGTTGACTACCCCGCGTCAAGCCCACAGTGTGGGTTGTGGTGCTGGGTCTTCGTGACAGTCCCCAAGTCAAGCCCACTGTCCTTGGCGTGACAACCTGCGCTTGTCACGCCACGTGTATCCTACCGTGTCATGGAGTCATGCTGTCCACGTAAGTCCAGCCAAATCCGTCCTCTCACGTAACACGTCGCACGTTTTCCGGAATGTACCTTTCAGTTAGAAACGTGATGTAACAAAAAACTAAAGCACATTAATATTCACGTTTTTTGAGCACGGGCTCGATAGGTTAAGTAGGTTGCTCGGGTTAGGTAAAACAGTTTATTAAACACATTCGTCCAGTGCCTTGCGAGGGATTTGGTCTGGGTTCGAGTCCCGGCGAAGGAGGATTGAATGGGCGATAATCCTTTACTATTCGCCTCTGTTCCCCCAGATGCAATTGAACATCTGGTTGTAGACGAACTGCCGGGTCCTGTTCCAGGGAAAATTGGTAAGGTAAGGTTTACTACGAGTTACAGGAAGGGGAAGCTTTCAGCCTGCTAACATGAGTCAGAAGTCATCTGTACTTGCACCCACCTCCATAAAAAGTAGATAGGTGTAATATGACAAACAAAATAGCTATGGCGTTCACACAGTCCCAGTCGTAAGTGCTTTATAACTAAACGCTTAGCGACCCATTATAATAAAAATATAAAATAATTCAAGTTTACAGAGATATGCACAACAAATGAAGGTTAAATTTAATTCACAATTCTGCTTGCAACATCAGTGGGAAGTTTGCGAGAAATGCAACATTCCTGTTCTTTAACACAATAGTTACATTTATCAGCACTTTGCAATTTCTGATTTACATTGCAATTAGCCTGTTGTCTACACACTCTTCTTTAGAATGTTCTCTGCAGAGGACCAAGAAGGGCACAGAATAATAAGAAAGCAAAATTCGCATTCTCTCAGTTCAAACGTGCCATGACCGATGCGTTCAGTTAGATGATATATCAAGTATAGTTACAACAACACTCATACATCAGTATATTAGCGTAGTTTATTGATGTATGTATATACGGTGTGTTTACCTTAGTCCTGAACTGTGTTAAGGACTACAGTATACTTGCTTGTTGGTCAGTAAGCTGGTGCTGAGACTTTTACACAAAGATATGGCCGAAAATATGTACCCGGAACCAGCACATACGAAGAGAGGTAATTGACGACGTTTCTGTCCGTCTTGGACCCCCTCATCAAATAGCAAATTCATAATGCTCGAGAATGGATCTAAACGCTGTTACTTTCTCCTCACGTACGGGTCGGATTATTTAATAAGTTGTTGTAGTAGCCTTAAAATAACCCTCCCGCGGTTGTTGAACTCTAATTACAACACCAAAATTGTATACGATTTAATCAAATTTTGCCATAAAAAATACGGAAAAATTTGTAATCAGCTCGTAACAAGTTACCAAGAAGAATCGTGGAAACTAAGCCACCGGAAAGGGAGTGGTTGGGAGAAAATAAAACTGGCCTATCATGATGCAACAGGCCTTCTGCATTTCTCAGATTAATATGAATTTGATTTAATGACTTGACGAGAGATACTGAGTGACCATGGGGGCCACTCTGAGCTAGAGGTGCTGAGTGCTGGTGAGTGACCTTGAGGCCACTCTAGGCTGGGGTGCTTTCAGAGGGCGTCACACTACCGTGGTCACTAATCAACCAATTTTCCCCACAAATCTGTCAAATCGTTTCCGGCTTCCACAGAGTGTTGGGTTCACGAAGCTCTCTGTGTGTGCTCTGTACTGAGGACACAATATCTTGCACGAAAATACTTGAAATAACCACACTGAAATTCAAATAGGAGGCCGAGAAGTAATGACCAGCAGCTGAAGCTCAACCGGCAAGCACATATTAGTGAGTACATATTGGTAACATCACGCATATAGAATGTTGAGAATGGTCCAGGACGGACCGAAACGTCGTCGTTCCTTCACCTTCTAGTGTGTGGTCTGGTCAACATACTTTAGCCACGTTATTGTGACTTATCGCCTGCACATATAGAATCACATTGCTATGGAAAAGGTGGGAAAAGGAAGGGGAGGCGAGAAACCCTGTTGATCAGGAAAGGGAGGAGGGTAAGTAACCTGTTAATCAGGAAAGGGAAAGAGGGGGAAATAACCACACACATCAGAAAATGAAGAAATGACAACGTTTCGGCCCGTCCTGGACCATTATAAAGTCGTGTGTAAGGGCGAGGAGAAGGTTCCTAACGTCTCCTAACACACGACTAGATAATGGTCCAGGACGGACCGAAACGTCGTCGTTTCTCCATCTTCTGATGTGTGACTTGTTCATCATATCTTCAGTCACGGTATTATGACATCTTCTGCAGGGGAAATAACCCTCTTGATCAAGGAAGGAGAGACGGGGAGTCACCCTGTTGAGCAGCAAAGGGAAGAACGGACAGTCTAATGTGTGCAGAATACAATGGCAATATAACAAGCACTATAACAACGGGTGGACTAAAGATGACAGCAACAGGGACACACAACCTCTCCCAAAACCCCAGATGACCCAGACAGCGATGTGACTATTATGAAAAGAATTTGCTTTCTTGCGAGTAGAAACGCTTCTCGACTCCTAATCATAGGAGAATTCAACCATCCTAAAACAGACTGGAACAATAGAGACCCTTGCATACAAAAAAACTGAGAACTAAACACATGAAAGCAACACTGAGAGACTTTCTAAACCAACTTGACAATAGACCCATTAGAATAATGGGTATCAACGAGCCAATCAGACCTAAGGGGAAACTATGAGGAAATTGAATAGTTTATCTGAGGAACACCAAGCCATCGAAAGGTAGGGCAAGACAATGAGGAGAGTGAGATAGGGTGAAGGGTGTGGAAGAACGAAGGGTGGGACAGGGTGAGGCAGATAAAAGAAAGTGGAAGAAGAGAACGGTGATTTAGGTAGAACAGAGAAGAAAAGAAGGGTGAGAGGCACGGAGTCTGGTGTCATAAACGGGTCAGAGATTTATTGTCACTTTCTCATCAGCAAGATGAGACGGCTGCGTGCGAGTGAAAGGGTCACATTAGCCACCGGTGACTGTACTCTGGGAAAGGGTCACATTAACCACCGGAGACTGTATTCTGTGAAAGTTAAAATTGGAAAAAAAATATACGAAGATGAATCGTCAAGGGAAAGAAGATTATAACCATCACACACGCAAGGATTCTCACGATCATTATCGCCTCACACCTGCACAGGTGTTGTCCACGACGTTGCATAGGTGCTGGGGAGTGTGTCACCGGTGGAAGTGCTGTTGCACAGGTTTTTTGGGGCGGTGCTCAGGTGGTAGATATGCTGCAAGGGTGCAGTACAGGCATAAAAACACCGACTCATTGACTCGCAGACACTCAGACGACGGTAAAGAATCATTGCATTAAATTATTAAGCATCCGGAACCTAGAAAGCTTGATCATACAGGCAAAAATAGTTGAGTAAACACATATAAACACAACTCACAAACTCATAGACTCATAGACACACAAACTCACATATAGATACATATACAGAGACACAGATTCACATATAGACACATACGCAGAGAAAGACAGACTCACAGACACACAAATCACAAAATCAGAGCTTCTTTCACACTCGTTATAATGTTAAAACTCCCTCATGATTCCCATATTTCTCTACCACCACTCATAGCTCCCCCTCACTACTCCTTCATTTCTCCCTCACCACTCATCTTTGATGGCTCGCTCGTCCTTCCCTCACTAATCCCTCAATTCTCCCTCACTCCTCCCTCACCGTCACGTCAGAAGTATTCAGGTTCCCACGGAAGATTTCCTCACGAACTCACTCACACACTCACTCATTGGAGCTGGGCATGCAACAGGAGGTTGCGACCGTTTCAACGCTAGCCACAGCCCAGATCTCCACTACGGTTTGATGCAACAATGTGTAGCAACTTGGGATATTGTAACAAATAATAGTGTTATGTTGAAAATTTGTTGCTCATGCAGTCTGAGGACAGGAAGGTAACCCTACGTGTGCTGTATCATTGATCACATACACTGCAGTATACACAATGTGGAGTCGGTGAAAGGTCAGGTGTACAATAGCAAGAGAGAAGTCAAGTTTAAAATAGCTAGAGAGAAGTCAAGTTTACATTAATAAGAGAGAGAGAGAGGTCAAATGTACACTAATTTTACATTTGTAAACGACAAATTACTCTTGCTCAACTTACTCTTTGACTCACCCGCTTCGATTCACACGGAAAGACTACAAAGGATAAACAGTTTTCCCAGGATTTTATACACAGTGAGAACAAATTACCCGAGCTTATTGGTAAGTAATTATGGCCGATGTGTTTGTCTGTTTAATTTCTCATCTTCGAAACTGTCAGTCAAGAGTTTCGCTACTGAGCTCCGTCAATTAAGAGCTTCACAAATGACCTCCGTCCAAAAGAATCAAATGTAGCTGATTTGAGAGCTCTTCAGGAGACTACAGAATCATTCCTCAAAATTGCCCAATTTACGACTAGTAAGCTAGGCACACAACAACAGTATCGTGGGAACTAATCGTGGGATTATAGCGAAGGACAAAAAGGCTAGAATACTATAGGGCCACGGTGGAGCCCAAGGTCGTGATCAAAAACCTCGCCCACTCCCCTTTCGTCCTATCCTGTCTTGTCCCATACCACCTTGTCCTGTTCCGTTCTGTCCCATTCCGTCCTGTTCCAACCCCCCGTACCGTTCTGTTCCGTTGCGCTCAACACCCGCCCATCCGATAGGTTTTTAAAATATGTTTGTGCGTCAGTCTGCAATTTATGCCTGACTTGTGTATGATCCTCTGCCCAGTAGTAGCAGCACCTCATTGTAATAAAGCCAAGTTGAATTACACTAGCTTAGGCAAGATTTTTTAAGTATGTATGATAACTTTATCAGATAATCCGTTTATAAACATCACGGAGGCAGTACAACTTACGCCACCAGCGTAAAATGGGAAGAAAGTACTTCAAAACTGTGTATTAAATGTAGAGTAGATGATAACGGGAAGAAAACACACGGGACTGATAATGACGGAGAAGACAAACGTTTTTGAACCCTTAAAGACGCGTCATGACACCGACCTACACAGAACACTAGAAAAACGAGAAGTGATCATTTAGGCTGCTATAAAAAAATATTGTTTAGAGGTACAAATGATGAAAAAAACTGTTGAGTACATATGAAGTAATGAACACGGTGACGTTGAACATTTGGTAAGAAGGAGCTCTACTAGGATAAAACACCGAGTGGAGGCCCTTCTGAACTTGTTCACCGAGTTGAAGTGTGTGTTGTACTCATCCAATGCACTACGTCTTTATGTAAGTATGCGACAGAATTATCCACCTCCTTCAAGCTGCCGTGTTCATACCTCATGTGTACTACAATAGTGTTCATACCTCATGTGTACTACAATAGTGTTCATACCTCATGTGTACTACAATAGTGTTCATACCTCATGTGTACTACAATAGTGTTCATACCTCATGTGTACTACAATAGTGTTCATACCTCATGTGTACTACAATAGTGTTCATACCTCATGTGTACTACAATAGTGTTCATACCTCATGTGTACTACAATAGTGTTCATACCTCATGTGTACTACAATAGTGTTCATACCTCATGTGTACTACAATAGTGTTCATACCTCATGTGTACTACAATAGTGTTCATACCTCATGTGTACTACAATAGTGTTCATACCTCATGTGTACTACAATAGTGTTCATACCTCATGTGTACTACAATAGTGTTCATACCTCATGTGTACTACAATAGTGTACATTACACACATAAATCACATTTCCTAAGATTTCCCAACGTCAAGAAACTGTTGTACTAAAGTGTCTTTATCCTAACCTACCAGAGGACCCAAAACAGAAAACGGGACAGCATGTCAATTTCACGAGCCGCTACCATTTTCTAGTACGACGATTAATGGCCTTAGGTAGAGTATACGTCATAATGCGACGTTCTGGTAGGAGGATAGGTTGATTAAAGGCCTTACCAGGGGGGCATTCAGCTTGAATCATTTGAAAAATACTTCACTTATGTGACGTGGTGTGACGTGGTCTGATGTAGTGTGGCGGGATTTGCTGTGGTGTGGTTTAGTGGGATGTGGAGTGGTGTGGTGTTGTGGGATGTGGTGTGGTGTGGTGTGGTGGGATGTGGTGGTCCAGTGCTTCAGCACTCTCTTTTTTACATCACGCGAGTGGAGATTCAACCCATAGACACGGCTCATAAAATGTCCAAGTATTTATATGCAGTATGAGTACGTTCAAGTATATATATATATATATATATATATATATATATATATATATATATATATATATATATATATATATATATATATAAATCAAAAAGTACCTATCCAAACTCAACCAAAAGAATCCAGAACTAACAAAACACTCCCAAAACAAATACAAGAAAAATATACATCTCTTCCTGTACAAAATCCATCTTAAATGATTTTGAGTGAAGCAGGATGCGAGACGTAATAACCAAAAAAATCCACATACATCTCGTAAATACCTAAAGAGTAGTTAAGAAACCTCTAACACGTCCTGAGTTCGATCCCAGGCGCCGGCGAGAAACAATGGGCAGAGTTTCTTTCACCCTATGCCCCTGTTACCTAGCAGTAAAATAGGTACCTGGGTGTTAGTTAGCTGTCATGGGCTGCTTCCTGGGGGTGGAGGTCTGGTCGAGGACCGGGCCTGGGGACCCCAAATACAAATAGCCAAATATTACACAAAACCCCCATAAATCCTCTTCTTTGCCGTGACAAAGGTAATGCGAGACTGTATCTTGTATCTTAATCAACGAGAGCTTTATGCCCAAAGGGGCCATAAGCACCGACAGGTAAGAAATGTCTGGTCGTTACGTGGTGTCATCTGGTGGGAAGCTGCATCTGTCTTGTCACGAGGAAGTACTCGTCTAGTGAAATGATGCTCAGTACATCAAGTCTATTTTCTCCCCACTTTATAAGGTTTGTGTTATGAGTGCGTGTCACCACGTGATGGAGACGACTTCTCAGTTTCGTAGGGAAGTGTTGCCTGAAACAGAGGAATACTAGCAAGATGTGTTGCCTGAAACAGAGGAATACTACCAGGATGTGTTGCCTGAAACAGAGGAATACTAGCAAGATGTGCCGCCTGAAACAGAGGAATACTAGCAAGATGTGTTGCCTGAAACAGAGGAATACTAGCAAGATGTGCCGCCTGAAACAGAGGAATACTAGCAAGATGTGTTGCCTGAAACAGAGGAACACTAGCTGGATGTGTTGCCTGAAACAGAGGAATACTAGCAAGATGTGCCGCCTGAAACAGAGGAATACTACCAGGATGTGCCGCCTGAAACAGAGGAACACTACCAGGATGTGTTGCCTGAAACAAAGATACATCATAAAGAGGTGTTGCCTCAAAAAAGTGGAACACCAGCAGAAAACTGTTACTTTTGCAACTCATGCCATTAAAAAAAATAAAAATAAAAACACAAAACCCCCCCAAAAATATTATAAATAACTCCACTTATTTTAATATAAATTAAGTCTCATACATTCGACTATAATTTTTTTTGTAAATTATTTTCAACGTACCGGTAAGAAGTTAGAATCAATAGAGCTCATATTCCAGTTATCTTCGTTTCGTTAACGGCAGGTTAGTCTTATACTCATTTACATAAACATTCTAGCAAATGTTATATAAAGATGATGTTATTTCTCTATTTTTTTCCTGGCGGTGACAATTAAGACGTCCGTAGCCTTTAATGTTTTGTATCGGATTCTTTTTGTATGTTATTACCGGTTCAAGGGGGGTTGGGAACCTTTTCTTCCGAAGGTTCTCGTGTCTCAGATCTTTGTCCTCGTATCCCAGTTCCTTGTCCTCGTATCCCAGTTCCTTGTCCTCGTATCCCAGTTCCTTGTCCTCGTATCCCAGTTCCTTGTCCTCGTATCCTAGTTCCTTGTCCTCGTATCCCAGTTCCTTGTCCTCGTATCCTAGTTCCTTGTCCTCGTATCCCAGTTCCTTGTCCTCGTATCCCAGTTCCTTGTCCTCGTATCCCTATAGGTACTCCTAAGTACCTATTTTACTGCTAGGCGAACAGGACATCAGGTGAAAGGAAACCTGCCCACCTGTTCTGGCCCGAGATTGACGTTTAAATCTCAATTTCTCAGTTGCGAAACTTGCGAAAGTTTCTCAGTTGCGAATCGAGGACGTAGACCACTGTGCTACGGTGTTCCTTTAATATGCTGTATAGTCGTTTGAGTATAGTCGTTGAGTCTAAAGAGAAAATGTTCTCTTTAGAACATTTTCCTCCTAATTTTCTCACTAATTAAGGTTGTTCGACTCTCACAATCGTCGTGAGCGTTGGCCCAAGACCTGACTCCCACCAGCAACTGTTCTCGCGCGGGTGACTTAAACCACAAGTCGACAAACGAGACCAAACACCAGAATGGCAGCAGGTGGACTGTCAGCTTTCCACGGCGTGTATTGGCTGTGCTACAGGATGTGTCCAGACTATCTGTGTGTTGTACCACACTACCCGTGTTTTTTGCACCACACTACCCGTGTTTTGTACCACACTACCTGTGTTTGATGTACCACACTACCTGTGTTTGATGTACCACACTACCCGTGTTTGTTGTGACTCCTGAGTGGCAATCACTCACACCAGGATTTGTACACCACAGAGCAATGAACAGAAAAGTGGAAAGGAAGACAAAAAAAATACAGTGCTAATAGAAAGAAGAGGAAGAACGTAACAAAAGTTGTTGTATTACGTGTCTAGCTAGCAATGGTTGCTACATTTTCAATTTAGTGTCTGTTCAATCTCGTCTTGATAGATTGTTACGAGGAAAAATATGCGTTCGAGGTACATGCTTTTATAACGTTTTCAACATGTACTCCTCACTTGGGGACTTTTTCCTAGGCTTTCTTGGCTTTATACAGTATCTAATCTGACAAGCAATTGGCACGAAGGAGTAAATCCCAGAGCCTCAGACCGTTACGTTGCTTGCCTTACCGAAAGGCTGTTTCTTAATATATATATATATATATATATATATATATATATATATATATATATATATATATATATATATATATATATATATATATATATATATATATCACTTGTACGCCGAGAGGAATGGTCAATTATTGCCACAAAGGAAGAACTGAACTCACCTTCAAGGTGAAAGAAAATGCCGAATGATTGTAAAGAAGCTGTTCAAAACATAAACAATACCCTTGCACATTTACCTGCGGTGTTGGGCAAGAGCAGGTTACGTCGGGGAGCAGAGATCATGCTCCGCTACCTTCACCGTTTTATATATTTATATATATATATATATATATATATATATATATATATATATATATATATATATATATATATATATATATATATATATATATATACATACATTTCATGCGCACTCTTAAGCTGAGATGAGAATCCATTTTTTGGGGGGTTATATTATTTTTCTTAAATATTATATGTCGAAGGTCGAGAAGCTTTTTTTTTAATAGTTAGGTATAAAGTTCTAGAGATTGTTATACACGCAGTCATAAAACGTTAAGAATATAGGAAACTATATTCTGAACCCGTCTTGGTCTAATCCTGACTCCTGGATCTTTCACGCGTATAGATTTCGCAATTTCAGCATTGTCCACCTTGCTATCTGGTAAGTATTAATATTAGTTAAGCTCAGAACTATCCATTTGTCAGCATTTAAACTGCATCTGCCAATACTTTTTTTAATTTTAAAAACTTGTCTTGATTCTCTTGTAGTGATTTAATGTTTTCGTAGGAATTTATTTAAGGTCCTGTTTTTGTATCGTCCGCAAGATTGCAAATATTGCTGTTCAATGCGAACTCCAAACTGTTTATATATATGTGGTAAACAAAAGCGGTCCCAGGACGGAGTACTCTACTTAAAAATGTATCCCACTCAGACTTTACTAAATGTATGCTAACTCTTTGGTTCTTTTTAAATAAGTTAAAACCTGATCCGAATTAAGATAATCTCCCCTCCTTTCAACACCATGTGCATCTAGCTTTCTAATGACTCTTTATCGTGAGGCGTTGAATCAAAGGCTTTGCTAAAATCAAGATATAGAATGTCACAATCTTTTCCGCTATCACCTGTTAAATATATACCGGAAAAGAATGAATGTAAATTTCTTAACATGAGCGGCCCTTAGTAAAACCCTGCCGTGAATAGCTCATTAATCTGTGTTTTCCTTGATATAAACGAATAGCTTTTGTGATGATTGTTTCAAACAATTTGTATACAATAGACGTTACGATACTTGAACGATAGTTCACTGCAAGCAATCTATCTCTCCTTCATATCAATAAGAACTACATTACCAACTCTCCGTGACTCCGATACTCTGCCCGACTCTATACCAACTATACAAGGCAAAGGTTCACTCCGCTGTCTTATGCATTCTTCAACCACCCTGGGAAGTACTTCATTTGACCCTGGAGATTTGTTAAGCTTTATTGGTTCCATTTGTTCAATAACTTCCTCTCTGGTAACCCTAAACTAGACAACTTGACTTCTATGGTCATTCTCTTTCATTTCTTCCTCTCAACTTTCTCTTCCTTTCCTTCCTTTCTGCGTTCCTCACTCCTTCCTTCCCTCCCTCCATCCCTCCCTCCCACCTCTTCCTCCATCCTCTTCTGGCAAGGTGCCAGCCGACGACGTGGTTCCAGTTGACTTTAATAGTTCAAGCATGATTTTGTCGCGTGGCGAGCCGCGTTAACCTCTATAAAATACATTAATAATAATAATTAATTCTACGATTCCGGCCTCAAGTAAATGTCCAATAAGCACAGTGCTAACATAACAATAACAAAAATATTAATAAAACTAATACAGGGGCTACGAATGTATGACATTTTACCACAATAATAATAATAATAATAATAAATATAATTACATTAACAGCAACATTAGTAATATATCATCCGTATTGTCATTATAACCATTGATAATGGTGGATTACAATTAGCCAGGACCAGAAGAGAGAGAGTAAAAGCGAGGCCGCAGGAGTCACTCACTGTGAGGAAACAACGTTCGTGTGAAATGAGTTTCTGGTCTTCAGTGAACTTATTAAAACCCTTGATTTGTGCTTATAGTGAAGGCACAAGGGAGGGAGGAAGGGAAGGATGGAGGGAAGGATGAAAGGGAAGGAGGGAGGGAGGGAGGGAGGGAAGGATGTAGAAAATAGGAATAGGGAGAAAAACCAGAGTAGAACACAATAGAAGAAGCAATAAAGAATATATGGATTCCTGAGCTAAAGTGGCACATTAAATGGACAAGAGAGCACCTCACTGGTCGATTATTGGTTACAAAATCGGACCGAAGCGTTTGTTATGACCCAGTACCCAACTTTTGGAACACACACACACACACACACACACACACACACACACACACACACACACACACACACACACACACACACACACACACATACACACACACACACACACACACACACACACACACACACACACCATGCAAGTCTCAGCAATATGCCACATCACCGTGAAACATTAATACAGACCTTGGAAAGTGTAACTCGAGCTGCCAGTGTGAATAATATCTGTACTTTGTTTACATTGAGTGCCAGCTGTAGTGTGACGCTCTGGAGTGTGTGTGTGTGTGTGTGTGTGTGTGTGTGTGTGTGTGTGTGTGTGTGTGTGTGTGTGTGTGTGTGTGTGTGTGTGTACTCACCTAATTGTACTCACCTAATTGTGCTTGCGGGGGTTGAACTCTGGCTCTTTGGTCCCGCCTCTCAACCGTCAATCAACTGGTGTACAGATTCTTGAGCCTATTGGGCTCTATCATATCTACATTTGAAACTGTGTGTGTGTGTGTGTGTGTGTGTGTGTGTGTGTGTGTGTGTGTGTGTGTGTGTGTGTGTGTGTGTGTGTGTGTGCGTGTGTGTGTGTGCGTGTGTGTGTGCGTGTGTGTGTGTGTGTGTGTGTGTGTGTGTGTGTGTGTGTGTGTGTGTGTGTGTGTGTGTGTGTGTGTGTGTGTGTGTGTGTGTGTGCGTGCGTGCCGTCTACGCATTATACTACTGTGGACTTGCAATCGTCCATAACATTCCTCTACCTACTCACACCTACGCAACATTCCAGACTACTCATCGTAGCTTAAATTTAGAAAGACTTAAGTTTTATTCCTCCGTTATAATTCTCATTGTTAAAATGTCTGGTTGATAGCCTAATTATTGTTTAAATGTCACCCAATCTTCGAGTACCCCGACTTCACGTGACCTCTGAGGGGGAAAAAGTTTGTGATTCACTTGTGTCTCAGACGTTGAACTGGACGGCTGTACATCGGAAGAAACCTAGAGTCAGATTCACGAAGCAGTTACGCAAGTGCTTACGAACGTATACATCTTTCCTCAATCTTTGA
The DNA here is from genome assembly GCF_040958095.1 of Procambarus clarkii. Classification (NCBI taxonomy): domain Eukaryota; kingdom Metazoa; phylum Arthropoda; class Malacostraca; order Decapoda; family Cambaridae; genus Procambarus; species Procambarus clarkii. Next base: position 23,686,716 of record NC_091211.1, on the reverse strand, counting down.
CGGCTTTGGGTACATTTATTAAACAGTTTACAAGCATGAAAACTTGCCAATCAACTGTTGATATTGTTATAAACAGCCTCCTGGTGCTTCGGAGCTCATTAACTGTTTAATAATTATAAACAAACCCGTCAAAGATTGAGAAAAGATGTACAGGTTCGTAAGTTCTTGTTTAACTGCTTCGTGAATCTGGCCCCCTAGACTTGAACAAGACGGACGTACATTGACGGGAGCCGGACCGCTAGAAAAAGTCTTGGGGCTTAGCAAGATATGGGCAACCTGTGCGACAAATTTTATACGAAGAATGAGCTACAAGATTTAGTGGCGTGCCTTGGACTGTGTGTGATTAGCCTAGCCACATATTTTTACAACTAGTGGTCTGGGACGACATTTTTCTGTGCCAGGTTGATAAAGGTAACCATGAGGGGTATTTAAGAAGAATTGTCTTTTACGTTGTTGTAAAAGACAATCACTTTTTTTGCTGTTGTCACTAAGTATAAGTCTGAAGCTTTGGCATGTTCATTGTACGTGTTACAACCAAGTAGGGAGTGAGTAGGTATCGACTTGAGAATGGTCAAGGACGGACCGAAACGTCCTCGTCCCTTCACCTTCTAGTGTGTGGTCTGGTCAACAGGGAGTGAGGTGCTCAGGTCTATGGAATACGAGTACTCCTAATGTGGGAAGTCAAGTTAAAGGGATTTATGGTAGACTGGGAGTGCTGCCACGTGGTATTATTTAATAGTATGTGTTAGACTAATGAATGGTACTACACAGTGACATTCAGTGGCTACAAATCCATGGACGTCCACTGGAGCTGCGATAGGAACCGGTGTATGCTGTGAGGTAAATTTGTGTCTAAATTCCATCTATGACCCCCCTCGCTCTGTTGATCCTAGCTTTGAACATTACTGTTTTGCTTACTTAGTTAATTTCTTAAACCTTCAATAAACCTTAAACCCCGAAACAGAGTTTCTTCCATATTAAAAAAAGAGGACTGACAAGAGGCGCTAAGTTCAGACCACCATAACTGACAAGTATGTAAACTGTTGAGGAGAGTGATCAGAGTGAGAATAGTGGCGCCCCTGGAGAGGCCCAACTTTGTAACAAAAGGGCAGCACGCATTTAGAGCGAAAAAAGTCATATATGAAAAACTTGATCTTATTCTACGACAAGGTTATCAAAATACGACAGGAAAAAGAAGACTAAGTAGAATGTATCTTCCAAGAATGTCAAAGAGCATTTGTTATCAATCCTCATGAGAGACTGGTGCACAAGCTGGGTCAATTGAAAGAATACTGAACAAAGTACTGAGCAGAAAACAATGACTTGCAGTTAAAGAGGACAGTTGAGGTGGAGGAATACAACAAATGGGGTTTCCCAAAACTCGGTCCTTGAAATATTGCTGTTCCTGATATATGTTAATGACCTATAAGAGTGAGCTCGTACTTGTCAATGTTTACAGATGACTCTATACATAAGAGGAATGTAAAAACTGAGATTAATCGCAAAAAAATTACATGAAGCCCTTGAAAAAGTTCCAGGAGTGGGCAGACGAATGGCTGTTTGAGTTGGATCCCAAACAAGTGCGAGGGAATGAAGATGAGAAAAGTAGTGTGGAAACAAGGAGGAATCAACACCATAAGGAGAAGGCAACCACCAGAACCGGATAGAGAAAAATATTTGGGAGTGTTTATCATTTCAACACTAACTCCTGAGGCACAAACATAATAACATCTGCAGGATATGGGAAGCTGGGAAACAGAGCGTTATGGAAAACCTAAATAAGGACAAATTCAAGACAATCTATTCGGCTTATATTATACCAGTACTGGAATATGGACCTAATAAAGCACAAAATCAAAGTTGAAAAATTGGGGTTGTTTGCAGCAAGATTGCCAGAGCTAAAAACGTCAAGCACAGAGGATAGATTAAAGGAACCAAAGCTCACACCCCAAGAGGCGAGAAAAAACAGGAATATGATCATAACATTCAAGATACTGAAGGGAATAGACAAGACAGACAAGGACAGCACCATTAAATTTAGAGAATACAGGACAAAGAAGACATACTCTAGGTGGAAGATGGAAACGTAAATGAAAAATGAGCTGAGGAGTGCAAGGAAATACTTGAACCCTATTCGACTGGTAAAGAAGTGGAATGCGCAAAGAGAAGTTGAGGAAGCCACCTCCATCACCAACTTTAACGTCAAATTCGACGAAGAAGTTGAAAGACAGGGAAGATAAATTATCGTAAGTCGAATACCAAGGATAGAAGGCGAGTTATAAGGAGCCGGAACCATACATGCATTCACTGTTAGTTCTGATAGGTAAGCACCGGCTAGGAAGGAGTGTGAAGGGTATGGAGAACATCCACACTATCCACCACCGGTCTGGAAGGAGTGTGGAGTGTGTAAAGATTGGTACCTCGCGGGCACCTGGCCCCAAGCTTGCCCTCATACGAATGGGCCCCCAAGCTTAGCTTCATACGTGCGGGGCCCCAACCTTAGCTTCATACGTGCGGGCCACCATGCTTGGCCTCATACTTGTGGGCTCCCCCAAGCTTATATGTGTGATATAAATCGACTCTATACGCGCGTCTTAAATACTGAAGGAGGTAAATGCTTCTTGCAAATATATAATTTCGTTTCGTAAATAAGAATGAGAGTAATGCTCTAAAAAATATTCAACTGAAGACGACGCGCCTCGTCTTCGGTTTCAACACGTGTATGACGAGTTAAGTGACCAACTGGAGCTTACTGTACAACCGGTGTTCGTGTATTTGTATACGTGAGCACGTGAGTTTGTGTTCACTGACGTCTATTTGTGCCTGCTGGGTTAGCGCTAGCTCTTGCCACTCGCTTTTCAGCCATTGAACTAATTGCGAAATGACTCCAGAAAATCTTGCCTCTTGGCACATTTTCTCTATATGGATCACACTCACGCTGAAGGTGTGTGTCCAAGTTCATTCATGCTAGACCACTCTCACGCTGAGGCAGTCCCCTCTTACATCATCTCTACGACTCATCTGGGTTTCCAGTTTATGTCAATATGGATGAATACTAACCTATATGTACTCAACTACTGAGTCGAATAAAAACTACAGTTAGGTCTTCCCATATCCTGGACAGTTACTGCACTGACTTCGATTTATCTTGTTCCTGGCTGTACATTCGTTTGAATTCACCTAAGTTATTTGCCTTTGTTAACAGCTTGCTTGCTAGCGTCTCTCTTGGCCAAGTTTTCTTTGTTGTCTCTCCAACTCATCTGTCTCCAGCTTTCATGCGTTTTCTTTGGTCCCGAGGTTTATATATATATATATATATATATATATATATATATATATATATATATATATATATATATATATATATATATATATATATATATATCAATAAATAATAGGGGTGGTAGGAGAAGAAAAGATTAAAGCGTTCAGTGAAAATCTACAAGGTCTTCTCTGAATACTCTTTATTTTCTTCTTCGAGGCTGTGGGTCCCTACAATTGCACCAGAGGTGGTACCCCTCCTCTCTCTCTCTCTCTCTCTCTCTCTCTCTCTCTCTCTCTCTCTCTCTCTCTCTCTCTCTCTCTCTCTCTCTCTCTCTCTGTATATATATATATATATATATATATATATATATATATATATATATATATATATATATATATATATATATATATATATATATATATATAGGATGTGTGTGTGTGTGTGTGAATTTATCATTTGATATTCGTGTCTGTAGAATCGAGCTATTAGCTCTTGGACCCCTCCTTTCTAACCAATCTTTTTTTCCTCTATTATATCTACTACATATATTTCTTTTACATATATTAAACACGCGCACACACACACACACACACACACACACACACACACACACACACACACACACACACACACACACACACACACACACACACACATCTCGAAAAGGCAGACCGTAGCAGCTATATAACTCCCCGGTACTTATTTTCCGCAAGGTGAACAGTTGCATCAGGGTGACAGAAACTCTGCCCATTTGTTTCCGCCACCGTTGGGAATCGACCCCGCCGTGCACAGGTGTGAATGTGGGGTCCCGCGGCGCCCGGTGCGTGCCGTGGACGTCATGTTTACATCAAGGAGCGCACGTGCGTGACGCGCGTGCGTGTGTGTGTGGACAACACGGTCACGGGAATTTATCTAGACGTACATTCACAGGTCCGCGGGAACCATGTGCAGAGTGAAAGGGAAAGAGAGAGAGAGAGAGAGAGAGAGAGAGAGAGAGAGAGAGAGAGAGAGAGAGAGAGAGAGAGAGAGAGAGAGAGAGAGAGAGAGAGAGAGAGAGAGAGAGAGAGAGGAGAGGGTAGACATTAACATTAAATTCCCATTTACATTAATTTCCCTATGAATAGTAATGTGGAGCGGGAACCATAACCACAAAATCTTCCACCAGCAGTGGAAGACAGTTATCACAAATCGTCAAAAGACAACAGCAGAAGTTCCTCAGGTGAAGTCAAGACAGTATTCTCATCCACAGGGGGGGTCGAATGAGCCCTGACACCGTAACCTTGGTGTTTAATCTCCCTCGACCAAAATCAATAGGATCTAAGAAACATTGACCTGCGCGGCTGGGGGTTGGAACTCTTCAACGTCAGACTGGTGTAAGGAAAAATAATAGAATTAAAAGAACGTGGGGTTTGGGGTACGTGCAATACCAATGTAAACGAGCAAAACACACACACACACACACACACACACACACACACACATACACACACACAGGGGCCTCACGGCCGAGTGGACAGCGCTCGGGGGGTCGTAGTCCTAAGGATTCCGGGTTCGATTCCCAGCCGAACTAAAAAAACTGAACTGGGGAAGACTGCAATATATTACGAGATGAATTAGACAATCAACAGAGATGATCTGAGAAATGGCTACTAGACCTTAACCCTGACAAGGTTATGAGAATAAGAATTTAATAAAAAAGGTCAAAGAATGGTAGAGGATGAAGAGACGGCGAATTCCCACTTTTGAAAAACAGAAAGATGGATTGGCTGCATCACAGACTGTTAACCAGTGACTGGTGAGCAGCAGCAGTGACCGGTGAGCAGTAACAGTGACTGGTGAGCAGAAAACTCACGAACAGACAGATCTCAACCACCCGCTTCTCTCACCACTCGGGTCAAGGTTATCACCAGAGTGAAAGAGATCGAGATGTGAAGACAGAGTGCCGTGAGGCAGTGCCCGGGGACCTGCCTAGAGGGAGCCCAAGAGGCAACCTGCTCAGAGGGAGGTCAACATGACCTACTCAGAGGCAGGCCAACATGACCTGCCCAGAGGCAGGTCAACATGACCTACTCAGAGGCAGGCCAACCTGACCTGCCCAGAACCAGGCCAACAAACATTAATCACTAGACGATGTGTCACAAGCAACATCCGGGTCTAGACGGCAGATGTCAAGGCCAAAACTAGAGGTCACATGTTGCATAAAGACAGTTGTATCCGTGTCAACATACAGCGTTTACATAACTTTAGCCGCCCTGCACGATTTTTAACTCTGGTATTGAATGACAATTGTGTTGACAGTCCTTGATACTGAGCCCCTCATTTTGTTGCATAGTTAATGAAAATTCAGATGCATCTCCGATTTTATCAAGCAGTAAACGTGTTTATAAATGAATTAAAAATATATATTTTCCTACTGATAAATGTTATGCAAGTAAACTAGGATTTGCAGAAAAGTAAATAGTGGCAAGTGGGCAATACCATTCCAACAACGACTGGATGGAGATGAATAGTTTTCAAGAATATATATATATATATATATATATATATATATATATATATATATATATATATATATATATATATATATATATATATATATATATATATTAGATAATCACTAAGAACTCTATATGATCCGGCCAGGATTCGAACCCAAGACGTCCAGGATCACCCCTAAACGTACACAGTACTATGACCACCGCACCATTGATCGTCTAATCGATCTACTGAGACGATCAATGGTGCGGTGGTCAGAAGCATCAGTAGATCGATTAGACGATCAATGGTGCGGTGGTCACGGTACTGTGTACGTTTAGAGGTGATCCTGGATGTCATGGGTTCGAATCCTGGCCGGGTCATAGAGAGTTCTTAGTGATCTATGACTTGCGCGTTCATGTAACCTTTCTCTCTCTCACACACACACACACACACACACACACACACACACACACACACACACACACACACACACACACACACACACACACAAACCTACAGCTCCTCACGGATGAACGGATAGCACTCGAGAGTCATAATCCTAAGGGCCCGGTTTCGATTTCCGGCAGAGGCAGAAACAAATAGGCAGAATTTCTGTCATCTAATGTCTATTCACCTAGCAGTAAATGGGACCCTGGGAGATAAGCAGCTGCTACGGGCTGCATCCTTGGGATATGTGAGTGTGTGTGTGAGTGTGTGTGTGTGTGTGTGTGTGTGTGTGTGTGTGAGAGGGAAGGGAACTATCAGGAGAAAGCGCCAAACTATTACGACTATGTAGCCCTTGGAAAAAGTCACGATTAGGATTTGGGATGCGACGAGGGGACGGAACAGTGCCCAACCGCATGGACGGTCGGGGATTGAACGCCGACCTGCATGAAGCGAGACCGTCGCTCTACCGTCCAGCCCAAGTGTGAGAGAGAGAAATATTCCAAGTCATAGGTCGGGAGTTCGTACATTAGCCAACTGACGGATAGAAAGGCGGGATCCAGGAGCTAACAGCTCGGTCCTTCAGGCTCACATAGCAAACACGCACCACAATAACAGAACCCTCAGTCGTCTGGGCATGTAGTAGTAGGCATCCATCAGTCTCAGGAGACTATGGAGTTGCGCTCTGGTTGTCGGTCTGGAGTGGCCCCACCAGGGCGCAAAGCCAGGGTTGGTTGATACGGGGAGAAGCTGTTACCCAGGCAGCAGGTCCCCCGAATCATGGGCATGTAAGGCCATGATAAACAACTACACGTCACAGGTCATAGGCCAAACCCGTGTCCACACCGAGAACTGTTGAATAATTGATTTGCTAATTAGAAAATGCGTCGAGAGCAGTAAATAAAGGGTCGTTTTAGGTCAAGATCATACAAACACAGAGGTCAAGTGTCATGACATCAGATCTCGCGATAAATGTCATCACATATAATCAGTTCCATTTGTCTGTCGTAAATGAAGCTTCGGAGGTTGACACAAGAATACGATAAGAAATATGCCGGTCAAATATAAGCTTACTTCATATACCAAGACAAAATAAAGACAGAGTTATCCCCCACAACACTGCAGGACCAGAAGTCGTAAGGGAAAACAAAGATAATATCAACTATTGCCCGAAAATATATTTATACAATTGCTTCGGGAAGAATGGACGCTCGAAGAAAGTATTTACGAAGATATTTTACAAAATAAAAGGAACATAAGAGAGTCGCAAACATCATATTTAACGGAGTATAATTAACTGCAATAACATGGTAGCGAGACCTGAGAGCAACCGCTGGCCTACATTTGCCCCACAAACAGGTCCTGGCACACGACCTTCCAGCAACCCAGATCGCCAAACCCGTTACTCGCCTCACACTGTACTTCGATAATATGTACCTTATGCTGTGTTATTTAACCCACCTCTCTGCCCACTTATCCCGCCTCGCCCCCCCCTCCCCCCGCCACATTCCCACCTTCCGCGTCCCAACCACATGGGCTGGACGGTAGAGCGACGGTCTCGCTCAAAGCAGGTCAGCGTTCAATCCCCAACCGTTCAAGAGGTTGGGCACTATTCCGTCTTCTCGTCTCATCCCAAATCTTTATCCCCTTATCCTGACCTCTTCCAAGTGATACATAGTCGCAATCGCTTGGCGCTTTTCGCTGATAATTCCCTCCCTCCCACATTCCGCCTGCATTCACTCACGCTTTTAGATTCAGTCGTCTTCTGGAGGGTTACTAAGGCCACCACAATACTAACTAACCTGCCAGCAAAGTATACTTTAGCCTTGAATATAGTCCAGAACTAAATTAAACTTTCAATGTACATACATCGATAAATGGGGTACATTTATCGGTGTATAAATTTACTTCGCCAGACATACATCTCTCGGCGTACGTCTGGTAAAGGTACTCGAGCGTTGTGCATATTGGGAGTTACGCCATGCGTAGGTACTTCCAGCCGTGATCCATTCCGTCTCCCTCAAGACCGACACTGTTAGTCCTGAGGGAGTGTGGGGCTCTCCAAGTCTAAACATAAATCAGAAATAACGCCCGCTATGCCTCGTGTTAGTCATATTCTTATATGGGCGTTTTGGAGCTAAATTTTGGAGCTTTACTTGGAATTTATTAAAAAAAAACGGACGTTCAAAGACTAAAATAAACGAGAAAATTTAAGAGGTTTAGTATAACGAAAATTAAACCATAACCTATTATATTTAGGCCTAACTTAGACGTCATATATCCTAACCTATACTTAACATCTAATAATCTTGGCTAAGATTAAGTTATAAGATGCCTAGGTCATGTAAGATTAGGCCTAAAATTAGGTTAGGGTTTTGTTTTCAGTCCCCTCCCCCCCCCCCGGCACCTCCCGTGGTAAAATTAAATTCACCTTTTCATTTTATCACTTTTTCTTTTGTAATTTATTTATTCTAAATCGTTTAGTTCCAAAATGGAGTTTCAATATATTTTCAATAGTCCGGGAGCGCGAGTCCCCTCCGGTGAACGAACCAACATTGTGTCGAACGAATCATAACAGACAACGACTTGGACCCTTCCCCTGATATTAGCACTTATCAATCTTACATCACTTTCACCTCTAGCGTTAAAACCAGATTCCCTAGAAACCTTTACAAGAGTAGCGATTTGCTAAGAAACTCTTTACTGTAACGCTGTGATATATTCTATAATTGTCAGTCTAAGATCTGACTTTCTCTCTCTCTTTTTTTTATGATTTATCACTGACAGGAGAGTCGCTGACAAGTCTGCAGTGAGAATTCCTCACGGGTTATTAGTTCTGCTTAGTTCCTAGAGTTTCCCCCTCCCAATGAAGTCAAGTTGTCATCTCGACACGTGATGCTGCTCATCAGAGTTTCCCTTCCCACCCGGGGCTCTGATGCACGAGGCTCTTGCTATTTTCACCTAATCTCGCATAAAGGTTAGGTCTGGGGTGACGGAGGAGACAGAGGTCGCCTCTCTTGGCATCAGTATATGTGACAAGAGGTCGAACCAAGACCTGTTTGTATTTAGCAGGGAGCATGTACCAGGTCACTTGTGTATCTGACGAGGTTAAGAGTGTATGAAGGGCTCTCTTGTGTAACTGACGAGGTTAAGAATGCATGAAATGCAGTATCTGGTGAGGTTAGGAGTGTATGAAGGGCTCTCTTGTGTAACTGACGAGGTTAAGAATGCATGAAATGCAGTATCTGGTGAGGTTAGGAGTGTATGAAGGGCTCTTTTGTGTACCTGTCGAAGTTATAATTGTATGAACTGCTCTTTTGTGTAACTGACGAGGTTAAAAATGTATGAAGTGCACACTTGTCCAGTCCAGGATGTTTCACTTCAGTCACCCGTCGTCTAGATAAGCATATAATATCAGGAAGTCAGGAAACTGTCGTATTAAAGTATCATAACCTGCCGAGGACCCAAAACAGAAAACGGAACATTATGTCAATTTTGCGAGCCGCTACCATTTTCTAGTACGAAAATTTTTGGCTTTAGAGTATACGTCAAAATGCGACATGCTATTAGGAGGACAGGTTGAATATTTTTTTCACCTGTTTATATATGCGTCGAGGGTGTCCCTGATGTGTGTCTGTTTGTTTGTTATGGCTGAATGTTTATTGTGTTCATTTGGTTAAGTTTAAAGTGTACATTTCGCTTCATCAAGATGAAAATATAATCTTAACATGCTTGTACGGTGCTGACACATCTGTTATTGTAGAATACATGTTTGAATGAGATCTGTATGAACATTAGAAGGAAATCCAGAATATTTTAAAATATTATATATATATATATATATATATATATATATATATATATATATATATATATATATATATATATATATATATATATATATATATATATATATTATATATATATATATATATATATATATATATATATATATATATTAATGAATGGATAACAGAGCTAGCGACAGATGACCTTTTTGACATTTTGCTGTCATCTGTGCCAATATCTTGCAAATTACTTTAAGACACTTCCTCTTAAGCGCCTCGTGACTCGATATTACTGACTACTCCATTGTCTTGCCAATTACCTTGTCCAACGTCAAGATGGAGCCTACGTCGTGAACCCCAGCCTCTGAGCCTTCTTGTACCCTGTATGACCCAGAAACATAGTTCCTACTGTTCATGAGATGGACAATTGTTGTAATGTTCGTGCATTCACATGTGATGCATCACAGACCAAGGATTCGACACTTTGGTCGTGACAAGCAGAAACAAACCGAGGCTGAAACTCTCTGTTCGCAACGAAGCACAAACTTAGATTGTTTGTTACTTGAAGGACATAGACCCTCTGTCTATGCCTGAAGGCTGAGCCTTAGGGTGAAACCTACTGCCCGTGTCTTGAAGCACAGATTTAGATTGGACTTTTCCATCCGAGACGCAGCACAATCCTAGGATTCACCCCTCCGTATGTGACGCAGCACACTGCTAGGGTGAAGCTGTGACTTATCGAGCTGAACGTGAGTCGCTGCGCGGTATTCCTATGGCCTGCAATTGTCTGTATAATTTCAGCGAGTCACTCCAAGAAGTCTTTTACGAGCGAGTGAGCTGAGAGAGAATAGAAGAACACCACAACAATGAATAACTCAACTGGACAAAATAGACGCGTCGGGTAATTCAGAATGGGAGATGTAACTTAAATGGAACAGAATGGGAAATGTAACTCAAGTGGACAGATGGAATAAAACACGGTAACTTACCTGGACAGGAAAGAATAGACCTTGGTCGATGAGGTGATGATTCCCCCGCCAGGAATGCCGCAAGTCTGTCCTGTGCCAGCCTCTCCTCCAGGGTCACGGTCGGCAACACCATGGGGGAAGGCGGTGCAAGGGGCCGCGACCCCAGTGCGAGGGGCGGCAGCTGGGCGTGAGATATGGGTGGCAAAGGGCGGTATCGCATGGACCCCCATAGGTCCAGCGCACCACCCAGCAGGATCGGCGACTGTCCTACCATACGTGGAGGATATGGTCGCGGGTGGGCAGGGGGTATGAAGGCGGTGCGTGGCGCGTAGTGGTGAAGATCAACACGGGACCATCCTGATGGGCCCCGGGGACCTTGATGAAGGAACGACAGGTTCGTGTGCCCAGCGGGGCAGGCGGGGAACGGGTGCCCTGCGGGGCAGGTGTGGTGCTGGGGCCCCGCGGGGCACGAGGCCTGCCAAGGGCTCAGATAGCGTCGTTCGCTCTGCGCACGACGCACAGTCACCACCGGGTTGACCCGTCGACGAGCTGGGGGCGTTGATGACATGTTCAGTCTTCGCTAACTGTTGGCACCATCATACGAGTCTTTCGATAGTCACAACTCATGCCAATATTTGCTCGTAGAATACCAATATATATCAATCACTGCGCCCATAATGAAAATACAGCATTTAAAAATGTTCTTCCCTAAATTATGGTGCGTTGAAGTCACCTCTAGATTACTCTCTACAGTGCGTTGGTCACGTCTAGATCACTCTCTACAGTGCGTTGAAGTCACCTCTAGATTACTTTCCACAGTGCGTTGAAGTCACCTCTAGATCATTCTCTATAGTGCGTTGAAGTCACCAGACACAATTCAACAGTTCTCTTTCGCTACCAACAAGCAGGTCCTCCCAGCAATTGCACATACACTACTTTCTGCTAGTTCATCACTAGCAGCAGGTGCATTAGGCTCTGCCTTTAATCCAGCGACCCTCGTTCGTCACTAGAAATGAATTAGTATTGTAACAAGTTGCTTTCAAAATCATTCAGAATTTAGAGTGCTTGATCAAAATATTATCAAGAATATGTTAAGTATATATAAATAGTAATAGTCGTATTGTTCATATATGTCGTAACTAATATCCATAACTGCACATTTAGGCTTAATAAGCTTAATAGCCAAAGTAAGTTTTTTATATATATATAAAAATAAAAAAAATTGCTCTTCACCTAATTAACATATTACATTGGTTAAACTAATTTCTAATAAATTTAGACTTATATTTACCTCGTTATTCATTGTTATGGAACAATAGGCATATTTTATTTAGATCAGGTTTCTACGTTAGTTCTCGTTAAAAAAAACTTATTGTATCTAACTAACCATATTTATCTAGTCATGAGTTTAATTTTTGGTAAATATATACAACAGTGCTGACGACTGACTTCCATACAACCACTCTGCTTGTAAGGGTCAAAGTCGTCTGCTCTACATGCAATAACAGTTTGTTTAATATACTATGAGACTATTGTTGGTAAATAACTTTTATTTTACAAACCAAACCAGAGAAACTTATAACAATGTACTGTCATTTATAATCACCAGAATATATTTGTATTAATGTGAATGCTAGGCACATTGATTGTAAATATCGTACTTATATTTAATACAACATGGTATTATTGTCTTGGAAATAATTTGAGAAGTCAACACCCACTTTAGTTAAGAAAATTGATCTCGGGTAAATGCTCTCGTTTTCAGTGTCCAATCAATCATAAAGTATGAATTGCCATAAGGCTCTTAGTGACCATAGCATTAATACCATCACCTAGAGTCATTACTACAACTAACAATCCTGCACGTACAAGAAACAGAATTTGAAATGATTTCAAACGAGTTACGTATGTTAACACTCGCAGTACACAATACAAAGCTCCCTCGGTGTCCCTCCAGAAAATGTGACATTTAAGTCTCTCGTCCTCAAAATTAACAGAAGAGCGATGGCCCCGTGTCTTACGGCTTCCCGACACACGCTCACGGGGTCTACCCCTTCTCGCGTCTGCCAGCTGACTGGCGGTACATGTTTCGTACGTTACTCTCCTGGACGGCTGCCGGAAGCTCTTGCAAAGTTGTCGTACAGTATCCAGCCGGGGCGGCAGTATCAAGGTCCACGATCAGATAATTCCTCTGAAGGAATTCTGAATTTAGTTACTTATTTATTCCTTATTATTGTTGTTATTATTGTTATCAATAACAATAATAATAACAATAATAATAATAAATATTATTATTATTTATATTTTTATTATTATTACCAGTATCTTTGTTAGTTGTTTTTAGTCCTTTGTGTTATTTGATTATTTCGAGTACTGTTGGAAGCTAAAACAGCGAGTATACTTGAAACATATTGAATACCATATTATGCCACTGTAATCTTTCGCTTACAAGATTCATGAAATGTAGAAGTGGGTGTATGTTCTGACTGCTGGTTTGTTGCCAAGTAATGTTGTGAACATTGTGTGTATTTCTGGTGATATGAGCGTGGACACTGCTATCGTCCTGCAGAGGAAACGTCTATCTGGTAGTCAAATGTGTCACCGCTTGTTCCCTGGTTTATTCTTGAGGCATTTGTAGAGAAACTAAATGTTATCGCACTATAAACGCCAGGTAAAAAAACAGAAGGCAAATGAAAGGAAAGGAAACTCGATATAATAAGAACCGAACTTAAGTAATACTAAATAGCAAGTATGGAAATACGTATTATATGGGCGTTGTGAAATACAAACAGAGCAGCCATATCTCTGTTGTATTAGAGAGAAGTCCACACCAGAGTATCCCCAGTTTCTATGTACTGAGACTGAGATACATACTAGATACATATTGAGACTATCTAATACATACCAGAGTATGTATTAGAGAGTGTATGTAAGATAATCTGACTGGACCATTAAACAGTCTTTTCACTTTGTATATGATTCTATCTAATGACAGTTCTCCATGACAGATCTGGTTAATGAAATGTTGAGTGTTCAACGTTCCTTTAGCACTTCACACACATATGCAGATTTTGCATAGCATTTAATTGTAACATCTTTCACATATATCTTGTAAAAGGCGATTATATTTTTAAGTCTTATTTTTTCAATTATGAATTGAACGCCCCCCCAAAAAATGTAGTCCCAACATACGTGTTATATTTATAAGGAATTGACGGAGGATCCGGTCTGTTGTGGCAAGCCTTTGGTAAACTCTGGCCGTACGTCGTATTGACTTTAAAAAGAGCAGAAGTGTGCAGAAGGCAGGCAGCTCCTTGTTGTGAAATAACATCACGGGCATCCGCTTTCTGCACGACCATCTCCTTTCTGCACGACCATCTCCTTCCTGCACGACCATCCACCTTCAGTACGAACATCCGCCTTAAGCACGACCATCCATCTTCAGCACGACCATCCACCTTGAGCACGAACATCCGCCTTCAGCACGAACATCCACCTTCCTGCACGACCATCCACCTTCCTGCACGACCATCCACCTTCCTGCACGACCATCTCCTTCCTGCACGACCATCCACCTTCCTGCACGACCATCCACCTTCCTGCACGACCATCTCCTTCCTGCACGACCATCCACCTTCCTGCACGACCATCCACCTTCCTGCACGACCATCCACCTTCCTGCACGACCATCTCCTTCCTGCACGACCATCTCCTTCCTGCACGACCATCCATATTCAGCCCGAACATCCGCCTTAAGCACGACCATTCATCTTCAGCACGAATATCCACCTTCAGCACGACCATCCACCTTCAGCACGACCATCCACCTTCAGCACGACCATCCACCTTCAGCACGACCATCCACCTTCAGCACGACCATCCACCTTCAGCACGAATATCCACCATCAGCACGACCATTCATCTTCAGCACGACCATCCACCTTCAGCACGAATATCCACCATCAGCACGACCATCCACCTTCAGCACGACCATCCACCATCAGCACGACCATCCACCTTCAGCACGACCATCCACCTTCAGCACGACCATCCACCTTCAGCACGACCATCCACCTTCAGCACGACCATCCACCTTCAGCACGACCATCCACCTTCAGCACGACCATCCACCTTCAGCACGACCATCCACCTTCAGCACGAATATCCACCATCAGCACGACCATCCACCTTCAGCACGACCATCCACCATCAGCACGACCATCCACCATCAGCACGACCATCCACCATCAGCACGACCATCCACCTTCAGCACGACCATCCACCTTCAGCACGACCATCCACCATCAGCACGACCATCCACCTTCAGCACGACCATCCACCTTCAGCACGACCATCCACCTTCAGCACGACCATCCACCTTCAGCACGACCATCCACCTTCAGCACGAATATCCACCTTCAGCACGACCATCCACCTTCAGCACGACCATCCACCTTCAGCACGACCATCCACCTTCAGCACGAATATCCACCTTCAGCACGACCATCCACCATCAGCACGACCATCCACCATCAGCACGACCATCCACCTTCAGCACGACCATCCACCTTCAGCACGACCATCCACCATCAGCACGACCATCCACCATCAGCACGACCATCCACCTTCAGCACGACCATCCACCTTCAGCACGACCATCCACCTTCAGCACGACCATCCACCTTCAGCACGACCATCCACCTTCAGCACGACCATCCACCTTCAGCACGACCATCCACCTTCAGCACGACCATCCACCTTCAGCACGACCATCCACCTTCAGCACGACCATCCACCTTCAGCACGAATATCCACCTTCAGCACGACCATCCACCTTCAGCACGACCATCCACCTTCAGCACGACCATCCACCTTCAGCACGACCATCCACCTTCAGCACGACCATCCACTTTCGCCACGTAATCTAGCTCTGATAGAACTATCAGGTCATATATCCAAATTTTAAATCGAACTATAAGATTACTTTATCTAGCTGTAAATGGAATTATTAAGTAACTTCACCTAGTTCTAACTAGAGCTATCAGGTCTCTACATAGCTTTAAAAATAACTATCAGGTTACTTCACCGAGGTTTAAATAAAGCTATCACATCACATTATCATTTCTATATAGAACTGTCATATTTCTTCACCTATTGGTCTAAGGCATATTTCAGATGATATCGTCTTAAGAGCAATATGAGATATGTGGTTATCTAAATACTCCATTTCAGGAGCGACATCTTTTGGGATAGTGAGGTTACAAAAACAAAGGTTACAGTTAATACAATGTTTGAGGCCAAGTGACTCATAATAGTTCAGAATTACACGCGCTCTTAGTAGTGATAAATTAACGATTACATGTTAAGTTATCTAATCCCCTCAGGCAGATACGACCTTCACGCACACTCCTTCAGACAGTTGTCACTCTCTCACACACACACACACACACACACACACACACACACACACACACACACACACACACACACACACACACACACACACACTCCTTCAGACAGTTGTCACCGACACACACACACACACACACACACACACACACACACACACACACACACACACACACACACACTCCTTCAGACAGTTGTCACCGACACACACACACACACACACACACACACACACACACACACACACACACACACACACACACACACACACACACCCGACAGTTTCCACCACTCACACACTCCCTCACATCCTCTCTCCGTTAAACACTTGATTGGTGATACGGAATTAATTGGTCCCCCTCTACTCAGGGCCAAAAAAAACTGGACCTCGTGGTTAATGTTGAACAAGAAACACGCAGGTGTAGTAGCTAAACTTCCTGTTGTTAATGTTAAAGGTGAAGCTTTATCGTGTGAGATGGTAAGCTTGTTTAGCACAGCGAGGGCAAGACAGAGGCTTTATCGGGACACGGAAGGTGTAGCTTTATCGGGATACGGAAGGTGTAGCTTTATCGGGATACGGAAGGTGTATTTTTGCCGGGACACGGAAGGTGTAGCTTTATCGGAACACGGATTGTGTACTTTTATCGGGACAAAACAGGAACCCACTACACACCCAGGAGGGACAACGGGAACCCACTACACACCCAGGAGGGACAACAGGAACCCACTACACACCCAGGAGGGACAACAGGAACCCACTACACACCCAGGAGGGACAACAGGAACCCACTACACACCCAGGAGGGACAACAGGAACCCACTACACACCCAGGAGGGACAACAGGAACCCACTACACACCCAGGAGGGACAACAGGACCCCACCACACACTCAGGAGGAACAACAGGAACCCACTACACACCCAGGAGGAACAACAGAAGATCGAGTGTACCAGACATGAGACGAGAGGAAGTGTGAACATCCGGATCGCAGGAAGCATCGCACTAGACAGGGATTTTCAAGGCTAGGTCAAGGATGGTGCCCTGTCTGTCTGCCTTCCATCTTCTCCTTCCTTTCATCTTCCATCTCCCACCGTCCCCACGAGCCTGCCGATACATGTCATTTCTCTTTTTCCCAGCCATCTACTGCACTCCTGGCAGGATCAGACACTAGGAATCTTTCTCCTGAGTTGCCCAATGCACTCCTCCCTCTAACTTCATATTGTGGCTCTGTTGCTCTGCAATTATGCTGCAGTTAAATATATCTAACAATGCATAAGATTTGTGCTATCTCGAAAATTTATGTATTATTTAATGTTAAAGTGTCATTAAATGTTCAATACATATGATTCAAAAGCATATTATATTGTAGATTTAGCTTAAATACATTATTATCTACTTCTCAAACAAGTAAGCAAATATCAGGTTGGTTCAAATAACCAAGTTTCATTATATAACAACCCCTCCCCTCTGAAAAAATAATTGGGGGCCTGTCCGGGAGATTGGACTGAAACACCGACAATTCGAGTCCAGGAGGTGGGACTGAAACACCCATTGCAGCAGTAGGTAGCAACGCTGATTAAGCTCTAGTATACAATACTCGCAAGTTACCTGAAATATGTCTTTTTCCCTTGTTCTCATAATTGATTTTCATTTCTATGGGGTTATTTCATATTAAGAGATTAATGCAGTATCTCAAGAAAATACTAATAGTTTAAGAACGAAGGAAAAAATATTAAAAATGTCAGTAAATTGTGCTTGTTTATTGAGATATTAAGTGTAGTGGGGGGGGGGAGGTACTGTAACTCACAAACTTTTACTCTGCGCAGTAGCTCACAGATCTTCAACTTGGGCAGTAGCTCACAGATCTTTACTTAGGGCAGTAGCTCACAGATCTTTACTTTGGGCAGTAGCACACAGATCTTTACTTTGGACAGTAGCTCACAGATCTTTACTTTGGGCAGTAAGTAATGAGGCACAAATGGGAAATTGTATCTGACAAATTTCTAATGGAAACCTTAACTCACAATTCTGTAGAAGGTGGATGTTACCCAAATATCTTCCTGAGACCATCACTCATATATACGTTTCAAGCACACTGCATCTCACAAATTGGTGGGTATCGTAACTCAAACAAAGTGGCTCCCTCATTAATCTGGTTGCATATTGACATGGTTCCAGCGCGTCTGCACCCTTACCCCCCCCAACACCACACACGTCAACATATCCAGGAAACCTTGGCAATTCTCCTGCAGTAAATACACTATAAATGCTCGTGTTACCTGCTGTTAGTCTCTCATTATAGTGTCTACAAGACCGGTCTCTTCCTCTGTGTTTTTCTCCCCATCCTCCTTCTCCTTCTTCTCAATCATCCCCTCATCAAGGCTCGCAAACATATAATCACAAAGCTCAATTAGGGTCTTTGTCGAATAAAAAAAATTAGGTTCTCAAGCTTGCCATAATTCTCAACCTGTTTCTCTCTCCTGTGTGACCTTCCAGGTCGGCTCGACTACCTCAATTTCGCCTTCCGTTGGGGGCTAACAGGTTCCTCCCTGTCCGAGGCCGGAGAACCTGCACCCTGCCAATGGCAAACACGACATTATCTTAAATGTGGACAATTCTCCGCTCTGAGCTATGAGTTGTCAGGGGACGACAGCAAGTTTTCTATAAGTATTAGATAGGGTACCAAGTGGTGCCCGGGTCACCCCCTACCCCCAGATATTCTATTTTGTATATAGATGAGAGACATAATGAACTGGAACAATTATGGGATGTTCTAAGAATCTATGTCGATTTGGAAAGTAGGCCTAATGCAAATTTTCTTATGTTTTTGTTTTCCTTGCAAAGTATAATAATAATAATAATAATAATAATAATAATAATTTTTATTTAGGTAAAGGTACATACATAAAGAGATTTTACAAAGTTTGTTGGCTTTATAGATAGAGCTAGTACATACAATGCCTAAAGCCACTATTACGCAAAGCGTTTCGGGCAGTCAATATAGACTGAAGTGTAGTAAATATAAATATAATCATGCTATTTTGTAAATCATCAATTTTTGTTGTTGTCACTTGCCAGGTTGTTTCTTTGTTGCGTCCATTTTGTTGGTTTGTGGAAAAATATAAGTGTTGAATGTCCCAAATTGCTTTGTTATAACAATTTACTTTATATTTGTCTATGATCAAGTATCAGATGATCGTTTTATTTATATCATTATCATAGAATCGTATTGGTCAAGCTAGACCAGTTTACATTTAGTTTGTCTAGCTTAGTTTGTGGAATGGTTCAACTCGAGGACTGAGTTAAAGAATTGCAACAAACGTCTGTCATAGGTTAAGCACATAATATTAGTTTATATACATATACATTTATAAACATAAGAGTTTATTATGTACAGAATGTACATAATAAACTCAAGATGAACAGCAAGTTATAATACACTTCTTTCGGCTTGATATATTGTCTGTAAACAGTAAATCAGGTTAAGAAGATGAGAGAGTCAGATCAAACGGACTTGCTACCTGACCGACCTTCTTCAACCTGTCTCCTCCAAGGCCGGGGAACTTGCGAGGCGAGATGCGAACAGCCAAGACGGGGCTGTCCACTAAGTTCCCCCTGTTTC
This sequence comes from Procambarus clarkii, assembly GCF_040958095.1. Taxonomy (NCBI): domain Eukaryota; kingdom Metazoa; phylum Arthropoda; class Malacostraca; order Decapoda; family Cambaridae; genus Procambarus; species Procambarus clarkii. Next base: position 23,666,741 of record NC_091211.1, on the reverse strand, counting down.
CCCAATATACTTCACCGTGCTCAATTTTGCGATATACTCCGCTGTATTATATCTTGGTTTCACGATCTTTAAAGTAAATCGCCTGCCAGTGGCAAATACTGGCTCGGCCCCCACCATTAATACCAGATGACTAATTAGGATGAAATCATAGACGTACCCATTCACGCACACACACACACACACACACACACACACACACACACACACACACACACACACACACACACACACACACACACACACACACTCAATCCACTGTGTGCTTTTGTGCCTTTGCCATTGTGCTTTTGTGCACAAAGGCACAAAAGCGTGTGCCATTGACACTACCTATGTCTTTGACACTACCACATAAGAGACTAGTGCACAAGCTGGAAATGCAGGCAGGAGTGAAAGGGAAGGTACTCCACTGGATAAGGGACAAAAGACAGCCAGTCACTGTGAGGGGTGAAGTCTCGGGCTGGCGAGGCGTCACCAGTGGAGTCCCACAGAGATCAGTCCTTGGACCTATACTGTTTCTGATATACGTAAATGATCTCTCAGAGGGAATAGATTCGTTCCTCTCAATGTTTGTTGATGATGAAAAAATTATGAGGAGGATCAAGACAGAGGAAGATAGTAAGAGGCTACAAGATGACATAGACAAACTGAAGGAATGGTCCAACAAATGACTACTAAAGTTCAACCCAAATAAATGTAAGGTAATGAAACTAGGCGGAGGAAATAGGAGGCCAGACACTGGATATCGAATGGGAGAGGAAGTTCTTCACGAAACGGACAGAGAGAAAGATCTAGGAGTTGATATCACGCCAAACCTGTCTCATGAAGCCTATATCAAAATAATAACATCGGCGGCGTATGCGAGGCTGGCTAACATCAGAACTGTCTTCACGAACCTGTGTAAGGAATCTTTCAGAACCTTGTATACCAAGTATGTAAGGCCAATCATGGAGTATGCGGCCCCAGCATGGAGCCCGTACCTTGTCAAGCAGAAGAAGAAACTGGAAAAAGTTCAGAGGTATGACACTAGGCTCGTCCCAGAACTAAGAGGCATGAGTTACGGGAAAAAGCCTGCGCGAACTGCACCTCACGTCGCTGGAAGACAGAAGAGCTAGGGGAGACATGATCACCACATACTAAATACTCAGGGAAATTGACAGGGTTGACAAAGGTGGATTATTTAACACGGGTGGATTATTTAACACGGGTGGTACACAAACAAGGGGACACAGGTGGAAGCTGAGTACCCAAATGAGCCACAGAGACATTAGAAAGAACGTTTTTCTGTGTCAGAGTAGTAAATGGAATGCACTAGGAAGTGAAGTGGTGGAGACAGACTCCATACACCGTTTCAAATGAAGATATGATAGCGCCCAGTAGGCTCAGGAATCTGTACACCAATAGATTCGCGGTTAAGAGGCGGGACCAAAGAGCTAAAGCTCAACCCCCGCAAACACAACTAGGTGAGTACACACACACACACAAGCGGGGTCTTGGTGTGCTTAAGATCCCCTAGGTGGAGACCTCGTCCAGGGCTCATCGATCAAAATTTTGTTCGCATTTATTTCACCGTTTACGACCTCCGAAGCGCTACGAGCTTCTCCCTTAGGATTAATACCCTTAGGTCATGAGCGACCTTGCAGGATGTCGTAGCTCCTGAACTGTTAAATTAGTACAAACTAAGCCCACACGATTGAGGGAAGATGTATAGGTTTCGTAAGTGAACACGTAAATAAACCCATGTCCTAGCTGCCTTCAAGGTGAACTCAGATACGAGTTCCGGTCCCCCAACAAAAGCTAAAAACAATTCGTGTTGTGATCATTCAAGTTCTGCGATACGACTCTCCTTGAGTACTAAGGTAGAACGAGTACGGTCGTCTGTTATTGTCGATAAATATTGACTTTCTTTCCCGTCATGGACTTGGAGCGCCGCTTAACCTTGCAAGTCATCCAAGGCCTGGTTCATGGTCGAGCGCCTTCAAGTACATCATTATCGGTCACTAACAAGTCACAATAGCTGCCTTTTCAAATTTCGAAGAAGCTTATCCTACATTTATCTTATACCATGGTCTGAGTAGACAACTACTTCGGCTTGACGGTAGAGCGACGGTCTCGGCCACAAGCCACACGGCACCTCGGATGCATTTCCGATGGTTCCTTTTAGATAAAAATGGTGACGCCAAGGAAAATAAGACTCGCGTCCCTACTAAAACATATTCATGCAGGTGGGCGATCAACCCAAGTGGTTGGGCACCATTCCTTGTCCCCGTCCCATCCCAAATCCTTGTTTTTACGAACCTTTCAGGTGTTATATAGTCGTAAAGGTTGAGGGCTTTCTCCTGATATTTACCTTATCTTTGTCTGAGTACATATCGTGAGTACCGATAGTACACTTAATATACCTTATATCTTGATGTGAGTACACATAGTGTGTACTATAGGTACTGATAGTACAAAACATTTATACCTAATACCAGTGGTTCCTATTTTTTTTAATTCTCTTTCCCTTGGCTCTTGGTAGTACAGTTGAGTTCGTTCTCGACTCACAATGGAGAGTTCCGTGTTCGAATCTCGAGGCAGAAATGACCAGGCATATTGGTGAGCTTAACAAAAGTCAAAATTCTTCGCTACCTTATATTAGTGTGATGTTTTCAAGTGATGTATATGGAAGTCTTCAGCGCCTCGCTAGAAAAAACTTTTGCCGATATTATGCACATTTGTAAAAGTTGATAGCTTGGTGCTTGATTAAATCCCCCTTTAAGTAATTCCACATTACATTATCCATATTTATTCTTCTACCTCTGCCATTTTTCTCTGAGTTAAAAAAAACAAAGTGTATTACTAAATAAATACAATTTCAGTTCCAAGATAGAAGTAAAGAAAAAAAGGGCAGAGAACTAACTAGCACGTATTGAAATTAAAAAGTACCTAAGTGCTTTAATATGCACATACCATAAAAAGTGTTTAAAATGTGCACTTGAAAATGCGGATATGCATTTATAAAAATGGAAAAGGATATGCATTTATGTAAAATCCGAGCACTTCACATATCCCATACGTGTTCATGTATGTAAATACATACAAGTACACATACCTACTTCAGTTATAGATACATACATGATCACATATTACCCAAACTTTTACACAGAACATATGTTGTGGTTTACTATGCAATTGTAGTTATATTTTCATGTTTTCATTATTAGTAATGCAAACATAATGGTTAATATAAAATGTTTTTAAATAAGTACCTAAAAATAGACGAGTGATACATAGTTTTTCCAGCTTGGTGTCTTCTTTTCATAATTTTTTACAGATTGACGAGTGTTGAAAACCCAATAACAACACTTAAATGCAAACCGACGCAACCAGACTACTCCAGAGTGGTGAATTGTACAATTGGTGGTCCCCCTCTGCCTGTCACTGATATTGGTGTACCATGCCGCCTCTCATGCCTCTTGATGGGTATCTAACAACATCCACTGGTTGTCTAACAACATCCACCGGTTGTCCAACAACATCCACTGGTTGTCTAACAACATCCACCGGTTGTCCAACAACATCCACCGGTTGTCCAACAACATCCACCGGTTGTCCAACAACATCCACTGGTTGTCTAACAACATCCACTGGTTGTCTAACAACATCCACCGGTTGTCCAACAACATCCACTGGCTGTCTAACAACATCCACTGGTTGTCTAACAACATCCACCGGTTGTCCAACAACATCCACCGGTTGTCCAACAACATCCACTGGCTGTCTAACAACATCCACCGGTTGTCCAACAACATCCACTGGCTGTCTAACAACATCCACCGGTTGTCCAACAACATCCACTGGCTGTCTAACAACATCCACCGGTTGTCCAACAACATCCACCGGTTGTCCAACAACATCCACTGGCTGTCTAACAACATCCACCGGTTGTCCAACAACATCCACTGGCTGTCTAACAACATCCACCGGTTGTCCAACAACATCCACTGGTTGTCTAACAACATCCACCGGTTGTCCAACAACATCCACCGGTTGTCCAACAACATCCACCGGTTGTGCAACAACATCCACCGGTTGTGCAACAACATCCACTGGTTGTCTAACAACATCCACTGGTTGTCTAACAACATCCACCGGTTGTCCAACAACATCCACCGGTTGTCCAACAACATCCACCGGTTGTGCAACAACATCCACTGGTTGTCTAACAACATCCACTGGTTGTCTAACAACATCCACTGGGTGCCTAACAACATCCACTGGGTGCCTAACAACATCCACTGGGAGCCTAACAACAGCGCTGGGAGCCTAACAACAGCGCTGGGAGCCTAACAACAGCGCTGGGAGCCTAACAACAGCGCTGGGAGCCTAACAACAGCGCTGGGAGCCTAACAACAGCGCTGGGTGCCTAACAACAGCGCTGGGAGCCTAACAACAGCGCTGGGTGCCTAACAACAGCGCTGGGAGCCTAACAACAGCGCTGGGAGCCTAACAACATCCACTGGGTGCCTAACAACAGCGCTGGGAGCCTAACAACAGCGCTGGGAGCCTAACAACAGCGCTGGGAGCCTAACAACATCCACTGGGTGCCTAACAACAGCGCTGGGAGCCTAACAACAGCGCTGGGAGCCTAACAACAGCGCTGGGAGCCTAACAACATCCACTGGGTGCCTAACAACAGCGCTGGGAGCCTAACAACAGCGCTGGGAGCCTAACAACAGCGCTGGGAGCCTAACAACAGCGCTGGGAGCCTAACAACAGCGCTGGGAGCCTAACAACAGCGCTGGGAGCCTAACAACATCCACTGGGTGCCTAACAACAGCGCTGGGAGCCTAACAACAGCGCTGGGAGCCTAACAACAGCGCTGGGTGCCTAACAACAGCGCTGGGAGCCTAACAACAGCGCTGGGTGCCTAACAACAGCGCTGGGAGCCTAACAACAGCGCTGGGAGCCTAACAACATCCACTGGTTGTCTAACAACATCCACTGGGTGTCTAACAACATCCACTGGGTGCCTAACAACATCCACTGGGTGCCTAACAACAGCGCTGGGTGCCTAACAAAAGAAACAAGGTGATGTTAGGCCAGGGTCAATGGGAAGTGTTTTTAGCTTACTTGGATGTTTTATAAAGCCAGAAACTTGCCGTTAGTCCTGTCATGTTTCTCAACCTTCTCTTCACCTCTCCTTACTGCCTCGCTTTCCGCTCTCTCCCTTCTTTCATTCTTTCCCTCCACTCTGCTCTTTTCCCTCCTTCCCTCCCTCTCTCCCACCCACCTTAATTCCGACTCAAAACCCACCCACCCTGAAAAAATCCAACGTTCAGTGCAGTAATCAACTGGAAAAGAAGAGAACTTCCAAGTTAGTCTTGCAAGACGGTGGTGTTCTCAGGCTGAACTTGGACCGCACGGGTGAACCAGGACAATCAAACCATCGACATTGATCTTTATAAGCGTCTAAGGTCACGAGCAACACGCAAGTACACGCACCCTTGGAAATTTATTAACATAAGTAAACACGAATAATGGACACTGCGCGAATGCCTCTTGGCCCATACGAGGCAGCTCCTACTTAAGTCCACTCAAACTCATTCATATATTTGTCTAACCTTCGCTTGAAACAAACAAACAAGCAATTCCGAGTCTATTATGTTCCCAGGTAACTTGTTCCACTGATGAACGACCCTGTTTCCAAACCAATATTTACCTTGGTCTTTCCTGAATCTTAACTTCTTAAATTTATATCCATTGAGTAATACATTTTGTAATGCTATATCTAAAACATTTGCATTCTCTTTGTTTTATTTTTTCATCCATTTAAACTTCAGTCAAATCACCCCTGACTCTTCGTCTGTCTAGAAAATGTTAAGCTCAACTTTTGTTAATGTTTATAAAGAAGGGTTTCTAATTCCTGAGATTAACTTTTCATCCATCTGTGTACGCGTTCAGGTTAATTTATGTCCATTCTATAGTTTGGAGACCAAAGCTGATCTGCGTAATCTAAATGTTGTCTAACAAGAGCAAGAATAACATTTAGTTTTATTGCTAACGCTTCTAGAAATATATCCCAGTGTCATATTTACTTTATTCAGTACATATAAGCATTGATTTTTTGGCTTAAGATCTCTTATAGCCATGACTCACAGAGCTTTCTCGGTTCAGATTTCAAAATTTCAACATAGTCCAGTTGATATCTGAAAGCTTTTTATCATTTCAAAGTCTCTGAAAGTTACTATTTTAAGCATTAAACTGCAACTTCCAATCTTTTGTCTATTTCAAAAGCCACTCCAAGTCAACTTGAAGCGATTTTGTATTCCAGACCGTCCAAGTGGTTGAGTCCCATCCCAAATCCTTGTCTTCATGTACCTTTCTAGTGTTATATAGTCGTAAGGGATTAGGGCTTTCTCCTGGTGATATTTACTGTACTTTTGTCTGAGTACATATAGTGAGTACCGATGTGCCTATGGTACACTTAATATACCTTATATCTTGATGTGAGTACACATAGTGTGTACCATAGGTACTGATAGTTCAAGACATTTATACCTTATACCATTAGTTCCTATTTTTTTTTGTTCCTAATTCAAATCCATTGTTAAAGAGGCAACCGGCTTTTGCTGCAGAGTATATTTATATGAGTTTCAAGAACAAATAGGACAGTCGATCTCGTAGATAGGAACAGTAGGAGCTGTAGGAAGCGTAAAGATTGCAATATAGGATCTTAAAAGATCTCGTAAACATGATATCAAAATTGTCGTAAATAGGATACCTGTAGATATCATGAACAAGACATCGCAGGTCTCGTAAACAAGATATCACAGGTCTCTTAAACAAGATATCACAGGTCTCTTAAAAAGTGATGCACATTGTGACGTAGACAGTGAACAACGGCAGCAGATTACAGTGATGCTGCGAAAGAACAGATTTGAGACGCAGATAATCTGCTAGATAAGAGACGAGAGGCGCAGAAAAACTGTAAGCGAACAGATGAAAAACGCAGATAAGATGCAAGAGAAGTGAACAGAGGTTTCTCTGTTTCTCTGAACACGAATCCTGGTTGGGTCATTTAAAGTTCTTAGTGAATTATAGCTTGAGCTTTCCTGCAGCCTTTCTCATTATATATATATATATATATATATATATATATATATATATATATATATATATATATATATATATATATATATATATATATATATATATATATATATATATATACTTCAGAGGAATTCGAAGAAGTGTTTGACTTGCAACAATGATCGAACCCGTCTGTGACATTCATCAATGTTTCCCATTGTTGTGTTTTTCAAGAGATCCATAACCTTTAAGCACCTTTTTGCATTATTATTTTTGTATCAACCCATGTATATCTTGTAACCATCAAATGCATAATAAAGCACAAAAAATAAAAAAGGAAGGGGGTGGTAGGAGAAAAGCACACAGAAACTGTATTGGAGGGGATCTAAACATTCCCTCTAATGCGTTATGCGTGGTTTCCTCCGAGGCTATGGGTCCCCCTTCTTCCAGCTAGAGGTGGTACTCCCTTCCATATATATATATATATATATATATATATATTGGGATTCATGATCCCAAATTCGCGGAAGGAGCCGGTCAGTGGGACACTCTTGTCAACTCTCATCCTCGACCGACTTTTCCAAATGACTGCAAACAGTCCAAATGGGATAGCCCCATAGTGGAGAACATCGCCACATCATTGCTGGAGGCAGCTTCCAGGAAGGACAAAGCGCGTCTTCTAGCTGTGCAAGCTCCCCATGCCGGGGACTTCCTGTTGGCAGTCCCTAATTCCGCCTTGGGGACCCGCCTGGACCATCGGACCCTAAGTATTGGTGTTGCTCTGCGCCTTGCCGCCCCTATCTCCACCGAGCACCGGTGTATTTGCGGCCATGCACGGGCAGACCAATACGGCAGCCATGGTCTCATCTGTCGTAAGACACAGGGAAAGATTGCCAGACATGAAGCAGTCAATGACATCATCAAGAGAAGTTTGGCGTCAGCTGGGTGCCCAGCACAAAGGGAACCTCAGTTGTGCAGGCCTGACAACAGCCAAAAACGCCCAGATGGAGTCACCCTGCAGCCGTGGAGAGAAGGTAAACAGGTCGTGTGGGACTACACGTGTGCATCCACATTGGCTGATACCTATCTACCTTACAGCGCAGCTGAGGGAGGCGGGGCGGCCACCTTCAGGGAGACCCAGAAAACTAACAAGTACAGGGACCTAGAACGTTGTTACAGGTTCGTGCCAATAGGCTCTGAGACTCTGGGCGCCTGGGGTAAATGTGCACTTAAGTTCCTGAAGGAGCTGGGCGAGGAACTCATTGGGAAGACTAGAGACCCAAGAGCGGCCAGTTTTATGTTCCAGCGCCTCAGTGTCGCTGTTCAGAGGGGAAATGCGTGTTGTATCTTGGGTACGCACCCGACCCCCGAGGAACTGGACGAGGTCTTCGAACACTGATTGGTATATTGTTATATTGTTATATAAGTGTGTGTTTTCTGTAAACTGTAACATTGCAATAAAATCAAATAAAAAAAAAAAAACAATAATAGGGGTGGTAGGAGAGGAAAAGATTAAAGTATTCAGTGAGAATCCACAAGGTCTTCTCTGAACACTATTTATTTTCTTCTTCGAGGATGTGGGTCCCTTTAATTAAACCAGTGGTGGTACCCCTATATATATATATATATATATATATATATATATATATATATATATATATATATATATATATATATATATATATATATATATATATATATATATATATAAACAGACGACGACAAAATGTTGCGGCCTTGGAGCTGCAGCCCAGCCTTCGCAAACTCAACTAAGAAAGAACAGGTAAGCCCAGTAAAGACTGGTAGAACCAGGTAAGACCTGGTAAGATCAGGTAAGTCGAGGCTGTCATCTGCATCAAGTGGCTGCCACCTGCCTCAAGTGGCTGCCATCTGCCTTGTAAGGAAAAATACCCTATGTAGTGAATAAAGACATAAAACCTCAATTAAGGTTGGTTACATCCAGTGAACAATGTACACAAAAATTAAGTATAAATGTTATTTTTTTTTAAGGTAACTCCAATTTTGCAGTTCGTCTGTGCTTGTGCGAAAGAATACTCACCTTGAATGGCCGGACTACTTTAAAAAAAAAAGAGTTAAATATTACTCTATATTAGTGTATGAACTAATATAACCAGAAGAAGTCCATTTGGTGTTTAAAAACATATTTAATTAGTTAGCGTTAAATGTAGAAGTCTAGATGAGAGCCCTATGAACTTATATAAAGAAATATTAGAAAAAATCAATTTAAAATATATGAAGAGTGCTGGAACAACAGAGGAGGCTGCGGGTGCGTAAGATTGTAAACAAAAGTCTGCTCCAACTTACCACGTCTGTTGTGGTTAGTTGGAGCAGACAGTGAGAGTATTGTCCCACACGTCAGAGGATTTCTCCAGTAGCGACGAGGCTGTGAAATATCTCTCTGATTATTTACAAACATAAGTATATTATTCAGGTAACTATAGTGGTGCTGTAATTATTATATATATTTTGCATGTTAAGATGTATTTTTGATTTCCCAGGTCGGCAGTCTGGCCATGTTTGTGAGTCCCCACCTGGGGCTGGGAATCTTGGTGTCTGTGTTCTGATGCTGAATAGAACATTTATCTTCGTGATTTATATCAGTGATGGAGGAATCACCAAGGTATAACTTATGTTCATTGTGGATTTTCTATGTAACGTAAACTTTGGGGAGGAGTATCGGCTTGTGTTCATCTCGGCTCGAAATAACCTATGTCTAGTCTATGTTTTTATAGCTTTCATTTGTCCATGTTCATGTTGCTCTTGTTGTAAACCCGGTACTCTATATTTTAGAGTTTACCTGAGGTAGTGATTATTGTGTTGTTGACTCAGGTTCTACTACCAAGGAGTTTGATTAATATAACTTTTGTCTGGAAAGAATTCTCTTGACTAATTGTTTCTTGAAGCTGCTGAGATTAGCTTTGTGTTAGCTGTATGTTATATTTTCCGTCTTAATTTTAGATTCTTGGTTTGAAAAATACCAGAGAAGATGCAGCTGGGTTTATAAAGCACCTTAAAGGATGCAACTTGGTTCGAAAAACACCTGGAGGATGCAACCTGGATTGAATATCACCTGGAGGATGTAAATTGGTTCGAAAAACACCTAGAGGATGCAACTTGGTTAGAAAAACACCTGGAGGATGCAACTTGGTTAGAAAAACACCTGGAGGATGCAACTTGGTTAGAAAAACACCTGGAGGATGCAACTTGGTTAGAAAAACACCTGGAGGATGCAACTTGGTTAGAAAAACACCTGGAGGATGCAACTTGGTTTGAAAAACACCTGGGGGATGCAACTTGGTTTGAAAAACACCTGGAGGATGCAACTTGGTTTGAAAAACACCTGGAGGATGCAACTTGGTTTGAAAAACACCTGGAGGATGCAACTTGGTTAGAAAAACACCTGGAGGATGCAACTTGGTTAGAAAAACACCTGGAGGATGCAACTTGGTTAGAAAAACACCTGGAGGATGCAACTTGGTTTGAAAAACACCTGGGGGATGCAACTTGGTTTGAAAAACACCTGGAGGATGCAACTTGGTTTGAAAAACACCTGGAGGATGCAACTTGGTTTGAAAAACACCTGGAGGATGCAACTTGGTTTGAAAAACACCTGGAGGATGCAACTTGGTTTGAAAAACACCTGGAGGATGCAACTTGGTTTGAAAAACACCTGGAGGATGCAACTTGGTTTGAAAAACACCTGGAGGATGCAACTTGGTTTGAAAAACACCTGGAGGATGCAACTTGGTTTGAAGAACACTTTCCACTAATGTTTACAATACACCTTTGTAATTACTATCAAGGACTCCGCCAGGTAAACATAAAAAGAGTGCAAGGTGCGATGTACGGAGGGAGTGATGGAGAGAGGGATTGGAGGAGGGAGGAAGGGAGGAAATGATGGAGGGAGGAAAGGAATGATGTAGAGGGAGAGAAAGAAATATTTGGAGGAATGGCCGGAGAGAGGGAATAATGGATGAAGGGATGGAGAGGAGGTATGGAGGGTTGTCAAGAAGTGCTGAGGAGGAGGGAGAGTGATAGAGGGAGGCTGGGAGGGATGGTAAGAAGCAGGAAGGCAGTATAGATGGAGGAAGAGTCTTTACAGAAGACCAGGGCCGCCTCTCTTGCCCCCAAGTCAATATTACTTCAGCTACTCAGCAGTCAACAGAAGAATGAGGTTCGCTAGTCACGTGACCTTGTGCCTCCCTGCGAGCAGACTATTGTTGAGCTGAGAATGTGTAGGTCGTGTTGTGTTCCCCTTACACTGGCGTCGTGCGGCTCCTGCAGAGGTCGTATGGCAATAGATGGAGTCGTGTGGACGCAAATGAGGTCGTGAGGCAGCAGAAGAGGTCGTGTGGCAGCAGAAGAGGTCGTGTGGCAGCAGAAGGGGTCGTGTGGCAGCAGAAGGAGTCGTGTGGCAGCTGAAGGGGTTGTGTGGCAGCCGAAGGGGTCGTGTGGCAGCAGAAGGGGTCGTGTGGCAGGAGAAGAGGTCGTGTGGCAGCAGAAGAGGTCGTGAGGCAGCAGAAGGGGACGTGTGGCAGCAGAAGGGGTCGTGTGGCAGCAGAAGGGGTCGTGTGGCAGCAGAAGGGGTCGTGTGGCAGCAGAAGGGGTCGTGTGGCAGCAGAAGGGGTCGTGTGGCAGCAGAAGGGGTCGTGTGGCAGGAGAAGAGGTCGTGTGGCAGCAGAAGAGGTCGTGAGGCAGCAGAAGGGGACGTGTGGCAGCAGAAGGGGTCGTGTGGCAGCAGAAGGGGTCGTGTGGCAGCAGAAGGGGTCGTGTGGCAGCAGAAGGGGTCGTGTGGCAGCAGGGAGTGTTTATTCAGCAGTGTGAGGCAAAGAAGAGGGCCCCGAGGGGCTGTTTCTGCCGGCGGGCGCGTCATTGTCGGCGTTTCGGTGTGTGCTTTGTTGTTCCCTGATGGGCTTACTCAGGTACTGGGGGAGGGGAAGGGGGATGTATTATATGTATGCATGTACAATATTATATATATATATATATATATATATATATATATATATATATATATATATATATATATATATATATATATATATATATATATATATATATAATGTGTGTGTGTGGGTGAGAGAGAGAGAGAGAGAGAGAGAGAGAGAGAGAGAGAGAGAGAGAGAAACAGAGAAAAAGACGAAGAAGAATATGAGGGATAATGAGTGATAGAGACAAAGAAAATAAAAAAAAAAGACGCAGATGGAAAGACAAGTAGAGAATGAAATGAAGGGCAGAGGTAAGATAGCAGCGTGAAAGACCGGAGTTGAAAGAGAGAATAAAACGAGGAAGAGGGGGTAGAGGGTCGGGGAGGAACAAAGAGTACGTACACAGGAATTCTTAATTCGTTGCGCCAGGCTCACTTTCGACACCTATGGCCAAGACTGATCACGCTGTGTCCACAAACTCGAAACGACTGTGCTGGCTCCTGGCCGAGGAACCTCCGCAGCGCTCACGGGTCAAGCTACCTCGGCTCTTGATTCGCCACTCCGTAAAAATATCTCACTGTTGTGCCTATCCAGAAACGTACAGACTCAAGCAACTCACTTCAACAATCTTGGCCGCTGCCTGTAAAACGTTAATTTTGGGGTTCACAAAGGGTAAAGAAAATTAAAGTTAAAGAATCGTAGGGGAAAGCCATTAGCTCTCTTATGTCAATATAGGAAACCACGCATTTGTGTTAAATTGTGTTTTGCGTGTGTGTGAGACAGGCCCAGACGGTGTGCTATGTCAATATACGAGGTAAATAAATACACATTTTTGTTATTTCTAAGATAGTTGGAACCCATGAGGCGACCCCCCTGAAGAGGAATGGTGCCTTTCATGTGGGTGTAATACTTCAACCTCCCTTAATATATACTGAAAGCAGCCCATTGCGGATATTACGGGTTATTCATGCCCGTGCCACCTCTTGGGTGGCTTAATCCTCCTCAATTAATCGGCAAAATGTTGAGGCACTAAGTGCCACATATATAATAATATGAAACACTAAGTACATAAGAAAAATTAAAATTTATGGATTTAAATTCTCGATGGAATTCGCTATTCTGATTTTTACAATTAAGTATTGAGTGCTTTGTTCTAAAGTCTTCAAACCAGGACCATGATTCAACAATCAGTTATGCAACCACTTACGAAACTTGGACATCTTTGCTCAACCATGGTGATTTTGTTTACAATTAGTAAACAGTTTACGAAATTGGAAACGTCAAAACCCTATTTATTGCTACTTATGTTTATATATTTATTCATAAAAGTATTTGTGTACACATTTTTTAAACATACTGCATGTGTATGCCGTATACACATACAATATGTGTATACTGTATATATACAGTTCTTCGTGTATAGGTAATTATGTTGCTTTTTTGGGATGTATTATGTATTATGTACATCATATATAAGACCACATACATATGACCACGTACATAAGACCACGTGCGTAAGACTATGCACATTACACAACGTACA